>NW_008624395.1:0-3913 GCF_000691845.1 Merops nubicus | reverse complement strand
TTCTTTCTTTCTTTTTTTTTTTTTGGGAGCCTCACACACAGAGATCTCTCTCCTGTTCTCCTTCCCGTTGGGGTCCTGAGCCGGCCCAGCTGGAGGAAGGCAGCGATCAGAGTTCAGTTGGTGCAGACAGAGCTAAAGTAAACAGCCGTGGTCATTCAGCAGGCAGTTAGCAGCCTTTGGACAGATGAGCAGGGCTTTGCAGGACCACACACACAACCCCCTCTAGACCACACAGGGACCAGGCTGGGTTGGCTTCGCACGCGACGCGTGCAGGAGGATGGTCCTCCTCCCGTCGAGAGGGGCTGGGGCTTCTCCAGACCTTCTCCAGGTCTTCTCCTGGGCTTCTCCGGATTATCTCCTGGGCTTCTCCATGTCTCCAGCTCCCCGGTCATCCTGGGAAGTGTTTCCTGCCCTGCTCGCCCCTGTCCCTCCTGCTCTCTGGGTGATTAACTCTGTCACCCTGCAGAGCATGGTAGACATTCCTCAGCAGAAGACACAGAGTACTCCTGGAAAAATGCCACTGCTACTTCCACAGCTCATAAAGTCATCTGCTGACCTCCTTTTCTCCCTTCAAACCTGGCCCGTCGGTCTCGTGCTTCACACTTCCATCTCCATCTCTCCCTCATGAGATACCAAGCGGGTGGTAGCACCCTGCCCTTCTGACCAAAAACCCCCTTCTCAGAAGTAATTCTCTGTTGCCAAGGCTGAAAGACCTCTTGGCTTCTCCTGAAGCTTCACCTTGGCTGGGGAAACCCTTCCTTGAGCCTCTCTGCGTGGAGAGTGAAGTTATCTGACAATATAGAGGCAACCAGCATGCCCGGGCACCCCCTGGCATGCTGAAAGACCTCTTGGCTTCTCCTGAAACTTCATGTTGGCTGGGGAAACCATTCCCTGAGCCTCTCTGCATGGAGAGTGAATTCATCTGACAATATAGAGGCAACCAGCACGCCTGGGCACCCCCTGGCACCCTTCTTCCTTGAGCAGATGCCCAGATGAAGGTAGAAGCATGCTTGAACCCTACTCATCTATTTGCTCCCACACTCCTCCAGCCCTTGCAGTGTTTCCAAGCATCCCCAATACATGTTCCCTCCATCCCAGTCTGTTTTCAGATGATGAGCACCACCCCAGCTCTTGCCCTGCTGTGGTGTAACTGTGTTTCATGACTTGGAGGCTGTTGGCAAAGGGGTTGCTTGTTTTCAAAGCATTGTAAGGATTGGAAGGGACCTCTGGAGATCATCTTGTCCAACACCCCTGCTCCAGCAGGTCACCCACAGCATGGTGCCCAGGATGGCATCTAGGTGGGTTTGGAGTCTCTGCAGGGAAGGAGACTCCACAACCTCTCTGGGCAGCTGCTCCAGGCTTGGGCATCCTCACAGGGAAGATTTTTTTCCTCCTGTTCAGGTGGAACCCCCAGTTTGTGCCCATTGCCCCTTGTCCTGTCACTGGGCACCACTGACAAGAGTCTGGCCCTATCCCCTTGACACCTGCCCTTGAGATATTGATCAGCACTAAGTTTAGATATTTATAAGCAGTAAATTTTGGTGTTGGTCCTACCATGATGGACCAATGCGGAGCCATGGTGGCGTCAACATCAAAAACCTCCAACAACACTTCACACCCACCCTGACCTGCATGTCCAGGGTCCCTGCTGGCCACGTCGCAGGGCCAGGCTGCTGCTCCAGCATCACCTCCTCCCAGCTGGCTGAGCAGAGCCCTGGATGCAGGAGAAAGCCGGGATTTCCTGGAAATGGCTGAGCTAGAAAGGGGCTGGAGGTCAGAGGAAGAGCTTGCCATCATTCCCACTTCTCTCCTTCCAGCTCCCAACAGCGCAGTGACCTTTCAGCTGGCACGTTGCCTCACCCCAGAGATTTTACCCTGGGAGGGGGTGAGGAGCTCCGAGCTCATCCTCCTTTGAACCTCCCTCATTCCTCATCCCAAAGGCGACCCCGCTTTGGGTCCCACCACCATCCGAGGGGAGCTCCGAGGGGAACCTCCCGTCCCCTCTCTCGGCAGCCCCGGAGCTGCGGCCGGGAGATTATAAACCAGATCAGTGTTCGCTGGAGTGAACCCTGAGAAATTACATTTGCCTGTCAGGATCATGTTAAAGCATAACACAGACTCTCATTTTCCCACTACTTTGGCTCCGAGGGCGTTTCGGTCCCTGCTGAGAAACACGAAGGTCGTGGCCTTCAGGTTTCCAGATCTGCCCTTACACACCATAGGGAGATCTGACAACAGCCTTATTATTTATGTATCCAAGCAGGGGCTGCCTAATGAAACCCAGAGATTTTTATTGACACACGTTGGGGCTCCGGGGAGGAGAGAAGCAATCTGTCGGGTGGTTCACGTAAACACGGTGGCTATTCATTCAGGGTCAGCCCTATGGGTGGACTTCTCGTGCCAGGTTTGACAGGGCTTCATTCACGCTGGGGGTCACGCTGAAGCTGGCGAGGTGCTGATGTGCCTCCTTGGAACCCGTGCCAGGAGAGCTGAGTTTTTCCCTGGGTGTTTGGGGAGTATGAGTGACAAAGGAATAGACCCAATTCCCTGCCGTAAATAAGGAGTGAAATGTGGGTTTGTAGATGTGGTCGTTGCTGGGGTGAGGGGAGGGAAGCGGTCGTGAGAAACGTTAAGATTTTTTCACGGGTGATTTAGGAGAGGAAAAAGAGATGCAATTAATGACTTTTCTACCCAGAAAAGCCTTATGATTTCTCAGCTGGTCCTTCTTGCACTGCCAGTAGACGCACGGGAGGGTTTTTTTTGGGCAGCAAAGGAAGCGTTTTGGTTGCCCAGGTTGTTTTGCTTTGGGGTGCCCCGTGGAGGTCAGTTGCAAGGTCTCACCCCTCACGCCCTGATCCCTAACTTTGCAGCAGGCTGCCTGGGTCTATTCCATCTCCGGGAGGAAAAGAGAAGCTTTTTTTTTTTTGGCAAGGAAACGACTCCTAAGTAGCCTCCTCACAAACCAGCAACGCGTAGGAAAACCGTGGCCGAGTCCCTTTTAGCCTGGCGTTTAAAGGACTGACAAATGATTGCAGCTTCCTTTGGCAGTTGCAGCAGGAGCCTGGACGAGGTGACCTTTGAGGAGATTCCGTTTAGCTGGAGCCACGGGCTGGGAGCATCGCGTGAGCTGAGCGAATCTCTGTTCCCTGCCTCAGCTCTGACCCCTCCGCCCGCCGCCCCAACCCGCCGGCGGGGAGGGAACAATGGAGAGGATACCCTGAGAATCCCAGCGGGGATAAATCACGCCGAATCTTCCCCCGAGGAGCCCAGGAGATGAGAATCACACATGGCCCCGCATCCTCTGCCACCTCCTTCTCTGCAAGGTGCAAAGCTGAGCGCTCGCCCCACCGCTGATTTAGGCTGGAAGGAATCGAGGCCACCTTTTGCTTTTGGAAGCTGCCAAAATGATAGGGTTGGGATTTTTTTTTTTGCTCTGAGGATTGAAATAACGCCGGTGGTGGGATTTATCCCTGCTCCAAATTGCAGCCACCGGGGATTTTGGAGCTTCCTGAGCTGTGTTTTTGTGCTAGAGAGCTGGGAAAGCACCTACTGGGCTCTGAGGAGGATGCGTCGTGAAGTCGTCGGGCTGTGGAGAGCACTCGGGGCAGCTGCACAGACTATAGTGGAGTCCAGCACCAAAAATCTCCCCCCTGCCTCTGTATTTCTAAGGGATTTTAGTTTTACAGGCTTGAAAATAGCTGCAGTTCAGTCACTTATGACTTAACGCCCAGGTTGCTTTTCCTCTTCCCTTGCCCGTTCTTTTTTTCCACCTGAAAAAGTCCTCATTCTCTAAAGTATTGGAAAAATAAAGGAAAATGGAGTAAAATCAAATCAAACGAAATAAAAAATAAATCAAATCGAATCAAATCAAAAAGAAATCAAATCGAATAAAACAAAATGCAACAAAACAAAA
>NW_008624394.1:0-602 GCF_000691845.1 Merops nubicus | reverse complement strand
GTCAAAACAAAAAAGAAAAATCCAATATTTTATTAAATTTGGGATTTTCTCCGGTCAAAACAAAAAAGAAAAATCCAATATTTTATTAAATTTGGGATTTTCTCCGTAGAATTAGGGAACGGACCAGGAGTCTTTTACCCCTGGGAAATCCAACATGTTGGGGAAAAAACAGCTGTATCCTGGCAAAGCTCAGCACAGCTTCGGTGGTGGCACCGTTTATGCCGACTCTTCACTGTAAGTATTCTAAGTATCACTAAGAGATTTGAGGGGTAGGGGCCGTTTGCTGCTGCTGGAGGCCCCATCCTCTTGAAGCAGAGAAACCCCAGCTGTACAGGCATAGTTAAGCAACAGAGCGTGTCCTGGGAGATTAGAGGACAGGAACTTTCTGTCTGAACTGAGTTGCTCTTTTACCCCCACAGCCGTGAGGTGCCAACCAGCAAGGACCAGACAACTCAGCACCTTGTGCCAAGGTTGCCATCCTGGGCTGCTTGCCCAGCCTTTCAGTTACAAGCGGACCTGGGGGGGCAGGAGGTGGCGAGGACACCCCTCCCCTCGCCACCTCTGAGGACCTCCAAGAGGAGCGCCGAGAAGGGGCATCTTTG
>NW_008624393.1:0-3584 GCF_000691845.1 Merops nubicus | reverse complement strand
CCACACACACACATACATTTTAATGTTTTACTGGTTCTCGCCTCTCACCCCTTGCTCCTGGCATAGTCCCAGGAGCCTTTCCCAGCTGTCCTGGCAGCGACCTCCCTCCTCATCTGGGCACACAGCTCCCGAGAGACACTGGACATCCAGCCCCTGTCCCTGAACAGATACTGAGTGATGGAGAGGACAACCTGTGCCAAGCCTGGCCAATGACCATAGCTGAAGCAGGACCATTTAAAGCCACTTTCTATCAGGAAACTCATCTAAAAGAAGGGAAAACCCCACGAATTCTCCACCCTGCAAGCCTGCAGGAGAGTATTCCTAAGCCCTTAGGAGCTGTCAGCTCTGAAAGGCTGCATCTGCCAAGAAAAGTGGGAGGACTGCTATAAACCGAGTTGCTAATAATCTGATACATAGGGAAAAATGAAGGAAGTCACTTCTGTGTAAGGAAAGCAATGGCAGGTGCATAAAAGAGAATGAGCCGACTTTTTAAGAAAAAATTGTTTCAGGATTAGCCAAAGGGTTCTCCTATATTCACAAATCTCCATGGAGCACTTTAAAGCCTTCTGTGTTTGTATCACTTAAAGTGCTGCTATTTTAGGTCAGTGTAAATAAGTCATGTGTGCCGTCAGCCTTGTACAAGTGCTTTCTGCTGCTTAATAATACATGTGCTTGTCCATTATAGGGGCTACACGGGTATGTGTTGGGATCTAGAGGCAGTCATGCAAAGATCCTGTCTTTGACATGGCTGCTTAATGCTTTGAGTGAGGGCATAGGCTATATACTTGTGACGACCTAGAGCGGGGCAGAGGCTAAACCTAGCTCTGATCACAGCACCCAATAAATAATTCAGAAGAAACCATACCATGGCATCACTGCTTTCCTCCTCAGTTATGCCAACAATCCAGCACCATCAACTTTCATTTTATTTATATATAGTTATCAGGGTGTGAGGTAGCAAACCTGAATTGATCACATCCGAGTTCTGCTGTTTCAATTGCATTTCAGCAGTTTTCTGTGTTTCGGTGGTTATCATGTCTCAGACTCCCTCACAGAGGTGCGTGGCAGAAATGATGCTGTTCAGATGCAGCATTCCACAGGACACAGCAGGCAGAGCATCTCCACCCTGACAATCCCTGTGAATACGCTTAGATGCTGAGCTCCAGTCTCAGCTGTGGTCTGGGCACCCAGCAGACTCACAGCCCTGTGAAAGCTATTCAGACGATTGGCCTCAAGTGGGAGCAGGACATTCTGAAGCTGAGATGCCCACTGACCCCAGTGTTTGCAGCTCCTGTATTGTTCACTCCCTTTTGTGCCTTTGGTCTCTCTAGGTCTCTTTTCCCATTTATATAATGGATTCATCACTATGTGGACTCCCATTATGTGCTTATTCAAAAATAAGCAGAACAGAGCCTTGTTCTCTGTGGCCCTCTAAGCAGGACAGCAGCAAACACAATCAGTTTCACTAAGGGTTTAAATTGCCCAATGGTGTCTAGCACTAGTCTGAATACAGGATGCAGAGCGTGGACCTTCTAGATCTCAATTGTTTGATCATTTTGCAAAGCTACAGTGAAGTATAGAAGTGATGGCAAAAAAGTAGGCCTGTCCGTGTTGCATAATTAATGTGTTATGGCTGAAAAAGCACTCAGGTTTTGGGAACTGTGAAGTCCTGCTAGGAAACCATTGTGCCACATTTTTTCAATCCATCTGTATGTAGCTGCATCCAGCCAGGTAGCCATCACCTTGAATTAGAAGCAGGTTCTCATATTCTGAGCTAGTTGCTTTACTTTGGAGTTTACAGAGAGAAAATGGGAGAAAAATGCCTGGTTTTCCTGATGGGTGTCTGCAAGAGTTCATGAGGTGATATCTGTAAAGGATTTTGCCTTGTACTCCTGTGTTTTCACTACGAGGGAATTCAATTCAGAATTGCCATTCCTCTAACAGAAGGGAGATTAAACCAATAAAAGAGCAAACTATCATACTGAAAAAGCCAAAACTCTGAGTCTGATTTGCTGGCAAGGAGATGCCAGAATACCTTTACAACTCTGTGCCTCCCTACCAGTGCTAGGTTTGCAAGGTGTAAACACTGTGCTTCTGAGAAAAAAGTGAAGAGGGTTTTGCTAGCAAAAGGCTTGCCCAATCACACCTCAACAGATCTCTGCAGGATACTGAAACTGAGCACAATGTGAAATTAATAGCTGAAGAGTAATTTGGTAAAAGAAAATGGTGAAAAGGAAAAAAAATTAAAGTGTTCCTTTTATTTTCCCTTCGAATGATACAGATCTGATTTTTCTGACAGAAAAATAAGTATGTGCATGCATCTATACAGGGAGTTCTAAGGAGAGGTTTAGGAACAAGATTTTTAATAGAAAACAAAGGCACGTCAGTTAATAAGCATGCACTAATGTTGAAAAAGCCCCATAATAGTGTTTCTTGTGCATATGTGGGAGTGAGGGATTGTAAGAACAAGTGGTGGCTGGTTGCCTGGGTTTATCAAAGCCTAGTAGGGCAGGATCACCTCTTTGTCTTAGCTGTGCTCAGAGTCATCAATCCCTCCTGTTCCTTCCGGAGCTGTGAAAATGTCAAGGGAGAAACTCCTCCTCCTCCTCTAACAAAACCCAAGTGCCATGAAAGCCCCAGCTCCAGGCAAACACCCACCATGCCGCGCGGCGTGGTGTGGCCCGGGGTGCCCAGCCAGCTGGGTCCCCGCGGGCAGAACTCCTGCCTGGTGGGCTCCCACAGCATGGCGGCTGTTCTCCCCCCAGGGCCCTGCTCCCTCCAGGGCCTGCAGCCCTTCACAGAGCAAGTAGGGGCAGGCCAGGCCAGGGCACCACGGGAAGAAGGAGGACTTTGTGTTACCCCTGAGCAGGGGCTGCCCACATTTCCATGCCCTGACAGGGTAGTGCTGGAGGCAGTTTTGCTTTATGGTTGAGCTCGCACCTGAAACCGCAGCTCCCAAACAGCCTGGAGCACGTCCCGCTCCTCAGGGTTCCTGCCCCCTGCTACCCTTCCCACCACCTCATCCACTCAGTCACAAAGCCTCCTCCTTTTTAACAAGGCAACGCCCAACCTGCCTACTCTACCTCCCCAAGCCCTAAACAAAGCCCTGCTGGGGGCTACGCCGCTGAACTCCAGCTCCCAGAGACCGCGCTGGTGCTCAGAGCCCCCAGGGACTTGCAAGCCGCCTCAAGTGCGGCCGAAGGGAAATGGCGGGGAAATGGCTGGGAAATGGCGCTCTGCCGCCCACTGGGGCCCGTGTCCGGTGGAGGGCCACGGGTGGCTGCCCCGCCCGCCCACCTGCAGAAAGGCACGGTCTGTTAGGTGCCGTGGTGGGTTGCAAATAGGGCAGACGGGGAGGAATGCAGACAGGGGAGCGGGGATGCCCGGAGGGCTCGAGAGGCAGCCGGAGAGCGGCCGAGAGCGGGAGGAGAGAGGAAAGGCTGGAGGACAGGGAGGAGGTGGAGAGGTGCAGGATGACATGGGAGATGTAATCTAAGGCAGAGCTGTCCGGAGCCCCCAGGCGGGGAACCAGGAGACTGAACATGATCTGGGGAGAGCAGATGCCTTCGGAGCACCTGCGGCAC
>NW_008624392.1:5659-5882 GCF_000691845.1 Merops nubicus | reverse complement strand
CAGAGGAACTGCCAGCACTTTCACCCTCACTGCGCGGCGCACCGACCATGAGCTCAACTGCTCCCTGGCAGACCCGGCCTCCGGTGAGACCTACAACGCATCCGTCCTCCTCGACGTGCAGTGTAAGGTCTGCGATGCGGGCCCTGCTCTGGCTGGAGCTGCGGGAAGGGCGCGTGGCGCTGCAGGCCCGCCGGAGCAGGGCCCGGACCCGCGTCCCTCGCAG
>NW_008624392.1:0-5458 GCF_000691845.1 Merops nubicus | reverse complement strand
CAGCCCTCCTGCCTGTCTCACTCCTCTCTTTGTCACTCAGATAAGCCAGAGATCCTGCAGGCAGATGCCCGCTACCAGGAGGTGGAGGGTGCCGGGCTCCTCCTGATGCTCTTCGTGCTGGTACAAGCCAACCCACCAGCCAGTGTCACCTGGGTGGACCAGAACGGACGCGTGATGGCCAACACCTCTGAGTTACTCCTCCTGGGTGCCACCCGCTACCCGGGGCTGTCCAACCACTCACTGCACGTCCACCTGGGCAGTGCAGCTGGCAACTTCTCCATCAGTGCTGCCAACAGTGTGGGTGTTGCCACTGCCTCCCTTCTGCCACCAGGTAGGTGTCGGGGGCGCCAAGCATGGCTCAGCGGCCCCGCAGAGGAGTATGGAGGGGTGTTGAGGCAGCCATGCTGCCCGTGCAGGTCTGCTGGAGGCCCGCGTGGAGCTGCCCCTCCTGGGCATTGCTGTTGGTGCAGCCCTGGCACTGGGTGCCCTGCTCAGCCTGGGTTCCTGCGCTGCCTGCCTGGCATGCCACCGGGACAAGCCAGCACCGGGTGAGGGGCAAGTGGGAGGGAGCAGCCCACTTGGCCAGTGTTCCCACTGCAGCAGCTCCAAGCACCCGCTGCCGCCGGGCACACGCCTGCCCCGCCAGACCCGGTCCCTGCCACCCGATCTGCGCCTTGGCGACCTCGCAGAGGAGCCTGGAGGTGAGACCCAAGCCGCTGGTGTAGAGGGACGCATGCTGCTGCAGATCCTGCCGTGGTGAAGCCTCAGTGTCCTAGCTTTCCTGACTTTTGTACCCTGCATCTTTCCCCGAGGATGTAGGAGCTGGTGCCAAGGGAGAGGAGAGCAACTTGACAGGGCCAGGGAACCTCCTGGTCCTCAGCAAGCTTGGTGAGGGGGCACATACAGGCAAGTGGCCTCAGAAGCCATTGGTCTCCGCAGCTGCCCCAAAAGGTGACGGCAGTATGCTGTGTTTCTCCTGCAGGCTTTGTCCAGCTCCCAACGTCTGGGCGCATCTACAAAATGCCCAGCACGAGCAGTGAGGAGATCTGGCTGTGAGATGCAGTGCCTGTGAACCAGGGCTGCCTGGCACCAGGTCCGTACCAGCTCCCAGAGCAGCGCAGCCGAGTGCTGGGGAGCCCATGCCAGCTGGCCCACCAGCCCCCAGCCCCCAGCTCTGTGTTAAGCTATGCACTGCAGGTCATGGTAGCCATGCCATTAGCCAAGGCATGTTTTTACGTAGCCTGTGCACTTTACAAGTAGATTATTACAATGTAAACGCATAGAAGCTATTTATACCCAGGCTGTGCCAAGCTGCCAGGGGCAAGGCCAAGCACTGGCCTCACTGCATAACCCTGTCTGCCTGCGCCAGAGCTGGGGCAGATGGGCGGGCAGGCAGCACAGCAGGGCCAGGCAGAGCTGTCCCCGCAGCAATAAACTAAACTCAAGCGTCTGTGTGGTACCATGCTGGTTATTTCTCCTGGGCAGCAGCTAAAGGGCTTGAGAACAGAAGAAGGGGCTTGATAATACAAAAAGGGGCTCAATAATATAAAAAGGAACTTGATAATATGAGGCAGGAGATTGAAGATCCCCAGGACAGAGCTCAGTACACACTGGGCAGATCCAAGTGTCATCTCTGGGCATGGGATTTATTCCGAGTTGCTGTAGTCCTTGTAGCATGCATTTGAGGAGCTTCTGTCCTGCAGCACCTACACCACAAGAAGCCTGCCACTGGGAAAAGCTGGTTTAATCCTGAACTCCCTAGGAATAAGTAAAAAATGGAGTCATTAGGTAGCTTCTGCGATGTGTGATGAGTGAAGTTCTGCTTTACGAGTGCAGAGCAGCTCAGGAGCATCAAAAAACCCAAGAGGCTTCTGAAGTGCTGTGTGCTGCTTCACAGGCTGCTGCAGTCAAACCCTGATGTCCAGCAGCAGAGGGTGATCCAGGGGATGAGGGTTTAATGTGAAGCGTCACATAAAGCTCAGTACCTCCACATCTGCCGCTCGTGATGGTGGGTTGGACGGCGGGGTCCTGCCCTCCTCCCCATCAGCCAGGGGCTTGAAATGCTGCAGGGAAGGAACGTGTTAGTGCAGAGAGTCGACTCTCGTTAGTCAGTGAACACGCGTACGCCTGACAGCACGAGCCGCTTCTGCTCTGCGTGAGCTGAGTGTTCAGCAGCCACCCTAACTTAGGTGGGAAAAGCGTTGTGGGCTTGTGCTGGACTGCTAACAAGGTGGCATCCCAGCCTTGCAGCACGTGAGAGGCTCCTTGTGTGATGCTGAGATGCTAGTGAAACAAGTAGCTTAGAAAATGCTCTTTGGATGCCTTTATCGTAGCCTCCTAGCCCTTTGCATGCAACAGTGGTACGGCAGAGGCGAACATTAGAAAAGCAGCTTCATGGTGTGTTCAGCTGGGTGAGCAGCACCTGTCTGGAGCTGCCTACCTGCAAATTCTTGAACTCCAAGTAGAGGGAAAAAAGTACGTGCAGAGGCTGGATCCGACTCTTGTACACGGGGATGTCCAGAACGGCTACAAGTGATAGCAGAAGCGTGTGAGAGCATCTGGGCTCAAGTAAAGGCTGAGCTTCCCACCACGCACGACTGTTTGGGCCTTTGCTCATTAAAGCCCAAGGTACAAGAGCCTGCTTCTACTGAAGGCAGCAGAGAACAATCCCAGTCGCTCGGGGCTGAGCCCGCACCCCGAGCACTCCTGCTCAGAGCGACACCGTGCCCGGCCAGCAGTGCGCCCGCATCCCCAGCACAGCCCCCTGCTCACCACAGACCATCTCGATGTACTCAGCCAGGCTGCAGCTCATCTCCGCAGTCGGAAGGCCCACCTGGAACAGACGGAGCCATCAGCTCTGCTCCCGGACAGAGTGAGCCCAAACACAGGCACCGAACCCCGGCGGAGCGCAGAGCCAGATTGGCAGCAGCTGGAATTTGGGTGGTGGGCTGCTCCCGTCTTCTGGTAAGTGAGGAGCAAACCTGGGTGGGCCAGGCCATGGGCAAAGGGGTCCAAATGGAACAGGAACGCAGCTTTCAAGGAAGGAAGTTTCTAACATCACATACTGAGCTAACTACTCATCACTCAATCAACGCACCTTTCCCAGGAGCTCCTCAAATTCCGGTGACCACTCCTGCATCAGGGTCTCAATGTCGGGCATTGGCCTGCCACAGCAGAAAAGAACATGAACTCCAGGACCTTGCACGACTGAGAAGGCTTTGTGCTGCCAGGCTGCTGTATCGGGACAGCCACCGTTCCACCAGCTGAGCATGAGCAGCACATCGGCCGAGGGCCAATGTCAGCATTTTTATTTTTCAAAACAAGCCTAAGTTGGGAGTTCTGCATGCTGGCTGCTAAACGAGTCCAAGTTACACAGGGAGAAAGAAGTAGAGAGAGGGAAACAGAGCAGCCTGCACACACACATGGTGGGACTACCCCAAAAATCAGCATGTCCTCTCCCTCTTGGAGATATTTTGATAGTTTTACTGAGTTTTACTCTTAGACTTTGCTGCCGCTGAGCTGAACTGGCACCATACAAGGGCGTGTGAAGGAGCGTTGCCAGACTGGCTCACCTGCTGTAGTGGACAGTGGCGGGAGGTTTGCAGCGGTGCAGCTCACTGATACTCTCAATCCAGCTCTCAATGGCTTTGGGGTTCTTCTCCGCGTTCTCCAAACTCTTCACTTTTATCTGCTGCTAAAACACAAAATGTAAACCTGGAAGCATTTTGTGGTGTTTTGGGGCTTTCTGGCACACCCCTGACTCGTTCCTGATTGACCACGTGTTTTCTCCTTCCTGGCTGCGCTACACTGACCAAATTCTGCAGACAGAGGAGCAGCCAGTGAACAAAATGCTGAGTAAAACCAGGTACTGGCAACCAACAGGGAACAAAGCTTCACCTGCCAGAAGCAGACCCAAGGCCTGAACCAAGGCTTGCCTGAAGCAAACCTGAGATCCATTGCAGTTTAAAGCTATGAGTTTTTTCTGCTTTTAAAGCCAATTTATCAGTTATGCTGCCTCACTGTAGTCACAGAGGCAAAGGTGAGAGTACAATACAGCAGTTTCGCTGCAGCCAGCACGACTTCCCCGCCCCCAGCTCACGGTGACATTGTGCTGCTTGGAGTTCTCTGTCAGCCAAAGGGCGAGCACGGTGGGATCCGACTGCTTGGTCGATGGCTCATCCAGCACCAGCAGGCCAAGGTTGTCAGGCTTGCCGTCGGGACGGGGAACCTGCAGAGGAGCAGAGACCCTGTTTTCTGTGGGAGTCCAGGACAGGGGACGTTTGGGTTGTTTAGCGCAGAGCCTCCGTGCGGTTTCAGAATCAGCTGCTCAAAGCGAAGGGCAGGCGTGCGTGTTGGGCGCAGGAAATGCAGCCCGCTCCCCAGATCACATAGGTAGAGTTTGAGAGGTAACAAACCCGCCGGGTGTGGCTTCCCCGGTCTCTGGAACCTTATCTCTGGGCACGTACCAAGCACGGAGAGACCAGCCACGCCGGGCTGCGTGGCCCAACCGCCCCCCTCGTGCCACTGCCACGTTCTGCTCCGGCTCGGGTGGCAGGACACGCAGAGGAACCCGAGGGAACTGTACCTTTAGGAACGCATCTATGTCTCCAACTGCAGGAATAAAGTCTGGAATAAAAGGTTGCAGTTTGTGCTCTATCTCTATTGTCTTGGGCGTGTACCTGGAAAAAAAAACCGCCGCAACACAGGTGACTACGTCCTGTTCCACAAAACTGGCCACATGAATTGACCCAGAGAAGAACTGAGCGGGCTAAAGCTAAAACCCCTTCCACTGACCTCTTGATGTACTCAAAGAGCTCTTTGATTTCAGAAGACACGGGCAGATAGTCATAATCTGCTAGGCTGAGGTCACTAAAGAAAGGAAGAAAACGTGGGCAAAGATTAACGTGTGCAAGGCTCTGTGCATGCAGGAACGGGGACCTAGCTGTGCCAGACAACCACGAAGGAAGCTGAAATGCCAGGGAGCAGGTCTGCTCTTGGGAGGACTTCTTGCACGAGGAAAAACTCTTTTTGCCACATTGTGTCTTGAGCCTTCTAGCCAAAAAAAAAGCACTTGAGTGATGGATGCTTGCTCGTGATCAGACAGACTCGTGTGGGGGTTGCCCAAAGCTGTGTAAGTGCCCCATGCAAAGGCAGGTGGGTGAGAGGAGAGCAAGTGGGGGATCAGTAACGGGCGTGGAGGGGAAAGCAGCGGAAAAGGAGGAGGATTACGGGGAGATCGAGGCCACGCTCCCTCCCGCGGTCCCGACACTAGACGCCGGCTCCTGCGGGCGGCGGTGCAGCTCACCCGTCCAGCGCCGCCCCGTGCTCCTCGGAGTCGTCCTCCGAGTCGCTCTCGGAGGAATCCTCCTCCTCCGAGTCGTCGCCGTCATCGTCGTCGTCCTCGTCCTCGCTGAAGGCGCCGAGGGTGGCTGCCGCCTCCTAGGCGAGCGGGACCGGG
>NW_008624391.1:34133-44794 GCF_000691845.1 Merops nubicus | reverse complement strand
GCCGGCGGTGTCACAGGCCGGCGATCAGGCGCTTTCAGACGGTCCAGCCCATGACTTTGACCTTCTGCGCGGTCCGGCGTTCCCTGGGGAACCGTTCAGCTCATGAGGTCTGATTTCACACTTCCAGGATGCCTCGGCTCTCTTAACAATGACAGGGAGACAAAGCCCTTTAGAGCGGGCCGCATGGGGACTTGTTTAAATTGGAAACTAGAGAGGAGTCAAGGAACAAGGTTACAGGCTACAGAATAGTGCTTTTAATAAAGAGCTCACAGCTCTGGTTCAGCTCAAAGAGGGCTACCTCTGTACAATTAATTGAGACATTTATCTGGAGCATCTTAGGCCTCTACTTTCTCACAGAATTATGTGATAAATATCAGCCAAGAGGCAAATGAGATGTGCATGAAATGAATTTTTAACACTTTGATTACTGTGTCTCCAGTCTTCATTAGAAGTAAATTTATTTGTATTTCTGACCTCATTATTAATCAATTGTGTGCGGTTTTTTTTTTGGGTACCGCGATTTCGGAACGTGGTGTATCACATGGATTTTACTAAAGAGCTCGGTGATATTTAGGTTTACAGTCAAAAGCTTTTCAGCCTTGCCCTTCTCTGAAGAACAGAAACTAAGCATAGGAAATGAAGCAGAATTTTTTCCTTTTCCTTCTTTTTCAGTTTTATGTCTGGAAGTGCGACCTCTCTTCTAAGAAAATTCCAGGTTAAAATTTTGATTAAAGTACTTGAAAGTAGGATGAAGGTACCAAGATGGCTAAATGTGCAGAATGCAAATGAGTTTTCTAAAATCCGTTCTACTAAAATGTCCTATTACCACATGTGCAAAAATAGTCTTTGAAATTGTTCTTCAAATGCTAGGAAATGTCAGAGTGATGTACACAAACGTTAAATTCACAAAGGTATGGAAGCCCATGCATGTAAAATTGAAGGAATAAATTCAGAGGCCCTTTGGAAATACAGTTCCAAAAGTAATTTGCTCTGTCAATTAGTGCAACCAGATTTCAATATACACTTGAATTATCTTCACAAAGTATGGAAATCTACTAGATGGGCGGTATTCTGTGGAAGATAAAAAATCTCACCTCGTCCTGCTGCGTAGGTCGCCTGAAGACGTCAGCCCAAAAGCACCTACTGCAAAACTACTTTTTTTTAAAGAAATTTGCAGGTTTAGGATACTAATGGCAAAAATTGCCATTAAATTTGGCAAAAAATAATGGCCAAATTAGGATTCAAAAAGGCGTTTTTGTTTTAACAGTAGCATTTAGAATGCAAGGTACAGTGAAAGGACGACTTGTGGCGATTAACTTTTTTTTTCGCTGTAAATATTCTGTGGAAGTGAGTCTAACACGACTGTAGCACTACTCTGAGTCTCCTGGTAAGATTCCTCACACGTTCAGTGCCCATCCATTGCGGCACGTCTGCGGCAACGGTGTTGAAGAGGAATTATCATTTCCCTTTTAAAGATGGAAAACTGAGAGAGGTTAACTGACTCGGCGAAGGCCGGCAGAGCAAGTCCTTGTCAAAGCTGGCATTTGGCTTGGGTCCTGTACTTAATCCATTAGATAAGGCGGCTTCTCGTGCTATTGAGCCATTCCTCCTCCTGGCCAAAGGTCAGGCTGGCTGCTCTGCTGCAAGCATCTGGCTGGCAGGGAGCATTAGTGACATTAGCGTCTGCATGAGTGGCACTGCCCCCCAGAGCCTTGAACTGGCTGTCTTGTCTTCCCCCAAAATAAAGCCCTTTTTTGGCTGTGGGGACTTAGATCCGTAATGGACAGGCACGGCCAGCAGTAGGGGAGAACTGTAACAGCCTATGAAACATTCAAACAATATTTCAGCTTCCATAGCCACGTAAAACTCAGCTGAACTTTGTGGAGTTGTGGTTTGTGAACTTGGCTTTTAAAAGCAGATAACTGAATTGGAACCGTTTATTAAATTTTTTTAAGTGCCCAGAACGTTTTTAGGAATCTCTGTGATTCTGGTTCAGTTCTGATAATGTAATTTGAACAATGCAAAAATTCGTGGAGTTCTTAGTTTAGAATAAATTTAGTGATTTGCTTAAAATCAGTTCATGGTCTGGCTGGTGCTGGAGCTGACTTTCTATCCACCCATGTAACTTAGGGGCTGATCAGTGGCAGGTAAACGTTAAATGCCAATCTGTATTTAGCTGTCCACGTGGTTGCTTTTGTTGAGAAGGCTGCTGAAGGAACAAAATTAAGAAATTATTTGTGTTTCTGGGTGTATTTGGAAGCAGTGCCTGCTTTCTGTAGCCATGTATCTCCACAGGGTTCAGCCTGCTGTCCCTTGTCAGTTAACCCTTGTCAAGTGCTGTAAGTTTTTCAGGCAACAGGTCACTCTGCCATATGCTTCTTGGGTTGTTTCTACCCTGAAAAGCAATTGCATCAATGGCAGTTCCTTCAAAGAGTCCGTGGCAGCTCTGGCTGAGAAAGGAAGAGTCATTCTACAACAATTCATGGTCATTCTGATTTTTTATTTATTTTCCTACAAGCTGGATTTCCACGTACTGAAAACAGAAAAGCATGATGCTTGTGGATGTACACAGGTGGATTTTTTTGCTGTCTAAATGAGGGAAATATCAATGTTTCCATGTCTTTGCTTACTGAAGTCTCCTTTTTTGTGACATTAAGTGAATAATATGCAGATGGCATGCAGTTTCCTGGAGATAAATGCATGCACTTAATAGAGTTTTGTAATAAAAGGACATCAGAGTTTAACTTGTACAAAACATGGCAAGCAAAAAATGTAAATTTAAGCTTTGATAGATTTTAATCAAGAAAAACTCTACTTAATGTACAAGAGGAAGTAGAAAGTGAGTACAGAAGTGTGATTATGTTGAATTAAAGCCCCTGTTTGAAAGAATTGCTGTATCCCAAAATGAATTTTTGCTGAGAAAACAAATCTACCAGGAATCAAAAGTTTTTATTGGACAACTTGCGTCTTGGGGACCAATGAAGGACATATCTGTTTAACTTGCCCTGAGATATGAGTTACATTGCATTGCAGTTTGACAGCTCTAATGTTCACATAAAGTTGATATTTATACAAGTAAGAGGTCCTCACATCTGAATTGGTCATATGTCATTAATCTCTTGTGAAAAGTCAGAACTTTCAGAGTTGAATCTGAGATGAAACCTAACTTTTTGTTGTTTAGCCTTCCGCTAGACGGGACAGAGTCCAGCTCACCTCCAGCATGGAAGATGGGCTGCAGTGGCATGTGTCTGAGACCAGTCCACCAGCCCTAGAACACCAGTTCAGAAGGGTTCACAAGCCACCTAACATCCTTGGTGCTTGCTGATGAGTTCCAGCATAGTGAGGCTCCTGATCTACAGCTCTGGAGGTCCAGTGGCCTTTGAACCGATGGAAAGGGTGTTTCCCAAAGTTTTCCAACTGAAAAACACAGCAAAACTGTTAGGCCCTGTGATGCTGCAGCTACTTGAGAAGAAAATTCAGAAGCCAAAATTGTGTGGAGGTTGAGGTTTTGTTGGTTTGGCTCTCTGAATACTCTGAGAAGCAATTCAAAATTGTCATGATGTAGGTCTCTTTTCTGTTAAAACGTGTACTTTAGATACTTACAGGAGAAAAAAAGTTGTTCCAGTGGCTAGCCTTCTGAGATCCAGAAAATGAATCTGAGCTCCAAACTGACTTTATTTCTTTTGTGAAGGGCACCCTGGGCTGTGGAGGATGCTGAGTTTTGAAGCAACCAACAGACAAGACTTCTCTTTAGCTCCTGGTTCCAACTGATGCAGAGTTGGGCAGGTTTCAGTCGATGAGTGAGTTCACCCAGGGGCACGTGGAAGTTCTCAGAAGAAAGGTGGCTAGGAAAATACTAATGTTTTTTTGTGGAGCATGCAATATGGGGGACACGGTGCTGCCTGAGGTAGAAGGCTTTGCTTAGATCTAAGTAGTCTCAGCTTGTGCTCCAGTCTTGCCAACAACTGTTTAAAGATTAAGTGCAATACAGCATAGCACCAACAAGGGCGTTTGTCAAACTAGGTGCAATGTGTGGTGAAATGAATAAAATGAGAAGTTTGAAAAGAAAAGTAGTTCTTTAATTTTTTTTCAATGGAAGCTTACATCATAAAGTAGAATTCCTTCTCGGGAACATTCTCTGATAGTCTAGGTTTGTGATGGATAAAGGGAAAAAAAAAGGTGAGGGAGGTCAATCAAAAGAGTAGTCCCCTTCTGGATTATGATGTCTATTATGTAAATTAGCACTCCATTTCTGTCATTTCAGGAGGCCTTAGGACTGTACAACTAGAGTCCAAAAAGCACAAAGTGTCACAGAAACAGAATGGATTAATGAGATTTGTTGTACTACTTGGTGAGGTTTCCTGCAGGTCTGATGTCTGTAGGCTGGAAGATGCACTTCACTGGTTTTACTGTCTGCTTGCATCACAAATTCCTGCAGACAGTGCTAGGTGTAGCAGTGGCTAGTCCCAGGGAGGTCATGGGCTTACTCAGAGTCATGGGTGCTGGGCTTGGGGGTGGTCTTCTTACCCTTGCACAGCACTGAGCACACAGTCAGGGCTGTGCTGAGAAGAGGTTTGTAGATGTCCTCCTGATCTGTGGAGTTGAGTGTCTGTAAAGTCACTGGAGCAATAGCTGGAGGCCTGCTAAAGGCATGGATGGAGCAGGGAGCTGGTTGGAAGATCCACAGCAGACACTGGGATTTGGGTAGAATTTTGTAACATCTGACAGGTGAGGTGTGGCAGTCGTGGTTTAGTCTGTAGTGGAAAGCATACCTGTGATGACAACATGATTTAGAGGCATGTGGTTGAGCTTTGGCAGCACAAGTCTAACCAGAGGTTTTTATGTGTACTTTTAGAGCTGCTAGATGGACAGCACACACGTTTCTGAACACACATGGTTCTTCTGTAGAAAAACGATGAAAACCATTTATCTACTTATGGGCTGAAATTATTAGTTGCATTCACCAGAGAGAAGTTGTCTGAGGCTGCCTGGGTTGGAATATGTGTTGTGCTTAAGGTACTTGTTTTGAGTAAGACAGTGATGAACATACATTGCAAGTTCCCAAATTTCCTTGGTCCTCCTAGAGACCAAGGAGACGTAAGGACAACATCTTTTAGTATTTTATTGCTCTCCTATGGGTTTCATAGGGAATGATCTCCTCACGTTGACCACTCTGGCAATGCAGCAGTTTGCCATGGCCACCAGTGAGAGTTTGGATTACAGTTATACTTTCTGATAATGAGAACTTGAAAGATGGCAGATGGATACGAGTTTCACCAAGTACTTGTGCACTGATCTGGCTTTGTCTTTCTGGATCATATTTGCTTATTTGGGTTGGTATCCAAATAACGTTTGCGTGTACCATATGTTTAGCACGCTGGTGAAGAGCGTTGCCTGTCGGATACTCAGCTTGGGTACGAGTTTTTTAGCATATGGAAGAAGTGCCCATTGGCAACAGTGAAAGGGCTTTGCACATGGGGACTTCACAGCCTCCTCATACAGGAAAAACAGCATTCTGTGGTAGAGATGTCCTTTGGAAACTCCTGTTTGTCAGCTGTGATATTTGGGCCTCCCCTTGTACCATTTCACAATATTTCCTCTTGTCAAATTTAATCTCCAACTGTTTTCAAGTTATACTGGGAAGGAGACATGAAATGTTGAGTGTGAGAGAGGGATCTTTTTATGTCATCATAGGATGGTTTGGGTTGAAAGGGCCTTAAAGATCATGTAGTCCCATGGGCAGGGACACCTCCCACCACACCAGGTTGCTGAAAACCCCATCAGACCTAGTCTTGAACACAACAAGTGGTGCAGCAACTGCCCTGGGCAACTCGGGCCAGCATCTCAACCACCATCATAAGGAAGTTCTTCCTGATTTCTAATCTAAATCTAACCTTTTTCATTTATTTGCATTATTTCTGAAAACTGTTTGTCTTTGGCTTGATGGAGGACCTCTGTGACTGGTGTTACATATTATTTACCTTTCTTAGGTAGATTGATAGCCATATAAATCTGTAAGGAGAGTCACTGCAAAAGTGTATGTCAACAGATGCAGAAAATAAATGAATGTAGTAAATATTTCCTGTTTGTTTGCAGAAAGTGGCCTTTAGACACTGCAGTGCGTTTTCCTGTGTCTGTATACAATTAATAAGCACAAACTGTATTGTACCATTGTATGCAAATATGATTGATGATAATTTAAGAGAGGAGATAAAGTAATATCCTCTAGCTTACCTGCTGTGTCAGTTCTGCCTCGTTTTAGCTATCTTCTGGGTGTTTCTTTTTCACTGAAATCCAAAGAACTTAAATAAACTGAAGTTTCCTACCACCTTTTAGGCTTGTGAAGTAGGAAAACATTGAGATGTGTGACACACCCATCTCTGCTGACTAAAGAATTAATAAGTTTTTCAAGTTTAATGGGGAAGATTCAGCTTCCCATTGTTTTCCAGAGAACGTAACATCAACTCTTAACTGTAATTCACAATGTGATTACAACAATTATTCTTTATCATTAACGTTAATAATATGCATATTAACCTCCGATGTAGCCTGAATCAATACTGCAGTTTGGGAGATGTGACCCTTGGACAGCTATGTCTAAATATTGATTTCATTGTCATTTGTATAAGGTGTGAAACAAATTGCATGCCTCCCTAATATCATTAATGTAGCCCCATTGAGCTACTCAATTTATGGCTTCTTATAATGCTTGAAAAGCATTACAGAATTATTGAAGACATGGTGAAATACAGTTGCTTAGTGTGCTGGGTTTGATGGTGGGAGGCTGAGGCCAACACTCAATAGCTTTCAGGCACTTCTCTGTCCAGAGAAAGTCCAGAGACTGGAACGAGCCACTCTGTAGCATGCAACTCGGTTGTTAATTTCCCTCAGACAAAGTTCCCTTGGGTGCTGGGAGCAGAAATTTATTCTACAGCTTTCTACTTACGTATTTGTAGCCTTACGTGCAGATAATGCATATGCTTGTGTTCTTTGCCAAAGGCAAATGTTGTTCTCTTCGATTGCTGGAGGAAATCAAAATAGGTAGGAGGGATAGCGTCCCCCTGTCTTGGCCAGCATTTATAGTGGTTGTCATTACTGTCATAATTTGAAATATGAGTTAAATAATTTACTCCACACTGTGATTTCTCCCTTTATTGCCTTTTTATTGCGACTGTCCTCTCGCCATGCCCCTCATGTTTTCATTACTGCTCCTTCCATCATAGCAGTTCCTCAGATCTTCCTCGCCTTCTTACCCTTCCAGGGAATTTCAGGGTTGCCCTGAAACCCTGGAGAAATCAATCGTCCCTTCTTTTGCTCACTTCCTCTTCAGAGAGCTTTTTTTTTTCTTTTTTTTTCCACAAGCAAACTCATGTTAAGCATGAGATTCAGGTGTCTACTTTCCTTCTCCTTTCCAAATGCACACCTTAGCCTTGTGGATATCTGTGAAAGGCTTAGGGTAAATTTCTCGTCTTCCTGCTAACTTTCAGTCGGGATCTCTTTTCTTGCTCTGTGCTTCCTATCTGAGCAGTGCTCACCTGCAGTCTTTGGCTATAAGCTGCTTATTTCACATTCAGGGGCACCTCCCCACATAGACACATGTCCTTTCCCTGTTCTTCTTCTTTAGCTTAAAAAAAGAAAAAAATCAACTTTCATATCCAGTCTGGGTTACTGCTTCCATTAGCTACATGTTACATTTTCAAAGCAGCATCTTCATGCTTTCTCCTGTGGTGGCTTTCACGCTGAGGGACCTTCTTGTAAATATATGCAAAGCTACTTCATTGTGCTTTAATGTATACAAAAATCTCAACCACGTTTGAGCTTCTGCTGTGCTGAGACTACAGCCCATCATTCCAGCTGATATCGTCTCATTGTTTAATTGTACTTGCCCATTTTCTCTGGTGTTAGGCTTTTATCTGAGGCT
The DNA here is from genome assembly GCF_000691845.1 of Merops nubicus. Classification (NCBI taxonomy): domain Eukaryota; kingdom Metazoa; phylum Chordata; class Aves; order Coraciiformes; family Meropidae; genus Merops; species Merops nubicus. Next base: position 36,873 of record NW_008624391.1, on the reverse strand, counting down.
GTCTTAAGGCTTTTTTGATTTTGGGGATAGGATTTGTACAGCGTGAAACATGTAGGGCATAGTAATCTTTGGATAAGTATCATAGGTGATGTGTTATTACAAATAATATGGAATAATACATTTCCTACATATCAAAGTGCTCTAATTATGTTATCATTACAGTCAATGTGGGACTGGCACCAATAAAGTAAAGTTCTCTTAGCTGTCTCAGAAGGGTGCTCAGCACCTTTTAGGAACATGCTGGTTTTCCATCAGAAAAATCTCTGTGGTGATTTTTTTCTTTTCTATATTCTCTTTTTTTTTTTTTTTTTAAGACAAAAAGGATGTTCTTTTAGGATTATAGAGATGAACAGACTGTTATGATCATCTTGAATATAATACAGACCATGGGACTTCCCTGAATTAATTCCTGAGAGAATTGCAATGCAGGGGGGGGAAAAAAAAAAAAGAGAAAGAATAACTAATTTTTGTTTAAACCTTGCTCATTGTGGGTTTTCTTAGTTCATAATTTTTTTCCCGAATTTTCTCTTCTAGGTAAAAGTGACCCCTTTTGTGTAGTTGAATTGAACAATGACAGGCTGCTGACACACACCGTCTACAAGAACCTCAATCCGGAATGGAACAAAGTCTTCACATTGTAGGTGTTTGGCTTTTTGGGAGTGTTTGGGGGGGAAATGGGGTTTGGGTTTTTTTGGGGTGAGCAGGAGGTGTTTTGAAGGAGGTGAACATGTGAATCAAAGATGCCTACTGCTGATTCTGAAGAAAGACAGTGATGACATGCTGATATTTCTAAACCAAGCAGCTGAATACCTTTTTTTTTGAGGATTACAAACATGAAAAAAATTAGAAGAAGAGGTAACATTTTAAAGATAAAAAAGCAAGGTCTGTTTCTTGGAAACCAGATAAGAGTGATACTAAGTACTCCAGGGTCCTGACAGCTTTAGTGAGAATTTCAAGGGCCAAATTCTGGATTTGGCCCTGAAGTTTTGGGTGGAAAAGAGGATATTGTAATTAGGACCTTCATTAAAATGTTGTTAACTAAACTATAAAATAACTATATGAAAGAAGGAATTTTAAATGCATTAAAACTTCTCTGAATTACGAGCAGGTATTTTCCACTAGTTCTTCCCATGTACCCACTGCACTTCTCAGAACACCATCTACAGTCAGACTAGTACAGTTTATTGAGAAGTAGTGTGGCTGGGTTTCTATATCCTTCTGTTATTTTGAAGACAGTAGAAGACTTTGACAAAGTAGGAAAAAGACCCTCCACAATCAAAATGTTCCTGTTTTTTTGTCTTCCTCAGTTGCTTCTCTTTCACCCTGCTCCTTTCTGACTGCAGCGTGATGCCAAGGAGTAGGAAACTGATCAGCTGCAGGTTTCTCTGCTGCTTGAAATCTGCTAACAGTCCACTGCAAAACCAAGCTGTAGCTTTGTGCACACTTCTTCACTTTATCATAAATGAAAAGACCGTGTTTTGCCCTTGATCTCAAAACTCAGTATGATTTTAGTTTCCTTTTTATTTTTTACTTGAAATCTGTCATTCCTATATTTGGCATCTGTGGCTTTCCTTGCCCTGAGTGAGCTTTCAGGAATCAGCTCAGAACAAAAGGGAAAAATCTCAGAACAGTTGTACTTCTCATTAGCTTATTAACATAGTCATTCTCATTTACGTATTTGCAAAACCACACTAAATTCTTCACTAATTTATTTTTAATTATCTACAAATAGAGCAAATAACTGATCAGCTTCTGCTGCCTCCGTCCTCTGCGTAAGAAATCGCCTGGTTTTGTAGAGGACAAAAGACTAATCAGGAATCAAATAGAAAAACTCAAAAGGCCTTCAAGGAGAGTTTTCACCTCTCTTCTATTTATATTTACATTGTCTATTTTATTCATCCTCAGACTTGTTATTTAGTTTTGGGGGAGCAATCCAGTGTCATCTGGAGGCATGTATTTTACTGAAGTTAAACTGCTTTGCTCGAGTTCGTATTTCCTGGATCAGCCATTTGATCAAAGAGGAGTTCTCTCAAGAAATTTGGGGTTTTTTTTTCCTCTGAATAAGGAGTGTTAATTTTTCACATGAACATTTACAGTGTACAGTGACATGGGCTGTGCATGGTGGTAGCATGTTTAATAGCTCGCAGGCAAAAAACAGGAGCTGCTGAAAAAATGCATCGTTTCGTATTGCTTGTTCCTAATTTGTTGTAAAAACTTGTATATTTGTGATTAAGGAAGGATTTCAGAACTAAAGAGTTGTGAATGAATCAAAGCATTCTGAATGAATTAAAGAATTCTGAAGATAAATTCTGAACTGGGAACTACAGGACTCTGGAAGGTGATGGTGACTGTTCTCAGTGCAGCGATGGGCTCGCCTAGCTGGTGACTGTTGTTGCCCGCTCGGACGTGTGGCTCTGGGGGTGTTCGCAGCGTTTGCAGGGGCTGCTGCAGGCAGAGCAGCCGTGCCCAGGGCAGCCTTTCAGCCAGCCTTTCAGCCAGCCGTTCAGCCAGCCTTTCAGGGCTCTCCCTTTCGCTCCAGCCGTTCATCCAGCCTTTCAGGGCTCTCCCTCCTGCTGCTGGCCGCTGCGAATCCCCCGCGCCGCTCCGCTCCTCGCAGCTCGGCAGCGCGGACCCCAGGCAGGGGAGTTAAAGCAACATCCTTCAGAAAACTTCTGCCGGGGGAGCCCGGCAGCGAGGCAGGGGCCCCGCAGCCCCCAGAGCCGCTCGGCTGGCCGGGGGG
>NW_008624391.1:18917-33875 GCF_000691845.1 Merops nubicus | reverse complement strand
GTGCCTCTCCCTTTGTAGCAATATCAAAGACATCCACTCGGTGCTGGAAGTGACAGTTTATGACGAAGACCGCGATCGGAGCGCTGACTTTCTAGGCAAAGTTGCTATACCGTTGCTGTCTGTGAGTTTCCTCCACCTGACATCCCGCTCTGAATTTCCCCTGCTGAAGGGAGGAGGGGGGTGAAAAAAAAAAGAAAAAAGGGGGAAAAAAAAAAAATTTAAAACAAGATTTGCAGCTCTGTGTCTGTCATTTCTCAACCAAGGTCTGTAATAAGAACACTAAAATTTTAACATACTCAATTCACGGCCATGTTGAATCCCATGATAGTTAATTTTTCCTGACAGACTCGGTCCTGGTAATGAACAGGTACTTGTCAGACTTGCCACAGTTGTTTTGGGTTCTCTGTCAGTTTCAGCAGCTGGGGGTCAGGGGTCACCGGGGGGGTGTATTCAGCGGAGACCGCGAGACAGACGGCTGTCATGTCCTTTTCCTGCAGATTCAAAATGGTGAACAGAAAGCCTACGTCTTGAAAAACAAGCAGCTGACAGGGCCAACAAAGGGGGTCATCTATCTTGAAATAGATGTGATTTTTAATGCTGTAAGTCTTAACTTTGGCTTTTTTGTACTGCTAAAGAGTTCAGTTTCATGAAAGCTTTTGTGCCTGATTTGTAGAGAATTTCTGTCATTCTCCATTTTCTCTAAACCTTGATGTATACCACAGAATACTCTTCTGCCACTGCCTGGCACACCCACTCTTTTTGTTGCTGCTGCTGCTGCTGTTGCTGCTAGTGCAAGGAGCAGCAGCTCAGGGCTCTGTGTGTGCTGTTTGTGTGTCACAGCTTGGCAGCCATGCCTCTGAAACTTCGTAATTTTTGCAAATTGAAGTGTCTGTGTCTGTGTCTGTGTGTTATTAGTAAGGAGCAAGTAAGCTTGAAATATTGACACGTGTTTTAATGCACAGGTGAAAGCCAGCATACGAACCTTAATGCCCAAAGAAGAGAAGTACATTGAAGAGGAAAACAGGCTGTCCAAACAGGTAAAGAGTAAGGAAACACTAATCCTTTCCGAAAGCCTTAATATCAGGTGTGCAGGTCCAAATATCTGGTATCATACTGCTGAGGGTAAAGAATAACATTTTCATTACCTGGTTACAAAAGAATATGATCGGTCGGAAGAGTCAGAAACAAAATACATGGGTTTATTGTGTCTCCTCTATAAATTGCAGCTTAATTTCCATGAAATACGTGAATAAGAACACAGTTGAAAACATCAGGTTCCACACGTATCAGATTATAGCACAGGTGCATGTAAACTAAGTCTTGCATAAATTTTTGCTGTTAACCTTGACCTGAAAGCTCTCCATTTGTTGCAGGGTGGAGAGACTTTCAGCATTCTTCTAGCCAATTTCTAAATAAGTTAGTTGAGTGAAGTTTGAATCAAAGCTGGAGGCAGACTAAATCCCTGTGTCACAGTTGAGAGCCCTGTGGGTAGGAAACATCTGGACCCCTTCATCTTTTTTTTTTTTTTTTTTCCTGGATATTTTTGCTACTCATAGTTTTAAAGCTTTGGTAAAAAACAAATAAACTAACATCTTACCTTTTTCTCCACTTGAACTGCTTTTGATTCAGTTTTTCCTGTTCCACAAATGATGGAAGTGGGAGAGACGTGGGCTTTGGGCCGGACCATGGGAACAACGTGTTTGATGTTTGCAGTGAAAAGACATCAAAACTGTCTTTTATTTTGAAAGCTTATAGATTTGAGCATAATTTAAATTATCTGCTGGATAAATTTTTTATCAGTTGTATAGTATATTTCATTAAAAAAAGGTTTCAAGGCACAAAAAATATTTATTTCTTAACTGTTGCACATAATGCAGTCCCTACAGCTGCGTCTTGCACTGCTATTCCAGTGGAGAAGCAGCAAGGCCTTTGATTCAAGATTCATTCTTCTCCCCCCTATCATAACAGAAAATGGCAGAAAAGGGGGAGTGAACTTTAAATACCCAGTTTGCATTGTTCATTTTATTAATTGGCATGCATGGGATGCCTCCCCAGAATACCACTTAGGGCAGGAGAAAAAGAGAAATCTTTGTGTGTGACTGATGCAGTTGCATTTTAGAACATTTTGCATGAGTGAATGTCTTGCCTACCAAGCATTTTCTGTGCCTCTTGATACACAGATTCAGTCAGTCACTGGTTTGTTCAATTTTTTTGGTCAAATGTGTTGCCATGTTAGAGGATTTAAGAGTTCACCTGGGTAAAAACTCAGCGCTGTTATGTCTCATCTCTGTATAGACTGAATGTAAGCAGTTAAAGTTACTTTGATAAATACTTTAAAATGTGTGGTCGAAATACATCACAGGAGACAAATCTGTTATAAATGAAGGAAAAATTGGACCTAAAGGGTGTGGGTGATATTGACTAGATCAGAGCAGTGATTTTGTATCGTTTCAGGTTAATGTCCTGTGCATCTTTTTGTTAAGGAAGGCCAAAATTAGTTAAGTACTGGAGAATGGGAAAGGTCTTGCCTACTTTATAAAATTCTGAAATCCTAATAACAAAACGATTCATGACATTTTGCAAATGGCTTTTTAAAATTGAATAACAATTTGGGTACCGTTGGGAATCAAACTTGACAAATATCTCTTGACACAACCAACAAACACTCTTCCTAGTCTCTCAAATTTTAAACTTACCTTTCTCAATTTGTGAGCTAGAGAGCTGAAGACGTTAATTTCCCAGTCTTCACAGGAATTAACAATGACAATGTTGTACACATGAGCCTCTTCTGTAGTTTTTGGGATTTTGGAACGTTTTTCATTCTGTTGTCTTTCTAACAGCTCCTGTTGAGAAACTTTATCCGGATGAAGCGTTGCATCATGGTGCTCATAAATGCTGCCTACTACATTAGCAGTTGCTTTGACTGGGATTCTCCTCCAAGAAGTCTTGCTGCTTTTATGGTATGAGCTACTTTATATTGTTGTTAATCACCTCAGTGTATTTGTGTTCTAGACTGAGTGATAACACAGTGTTGATGTGGGGAATTCTGATTCTTTTTTGCATCTAAAACGTTGCATTATGAAGACACTGCAAATCATATTTATTCTTTTTTTTAAAAAAAGTAATTCAATTTTAAATGTCACACAAACAAGACAGAAATTTGGGAGGGGGTCTGCTAATTTCTAATTGTACAAATAACAAAAGCAAGGGATAAAATACAGTCAGCAAATTATGGATCTACCTTGAGCTTCTCACACATTACTTATGTTAAATTTTGTTTGGTCCCCTTGTAGATTGAGTATTTACTCTAAACCTTGGTCTGAATATTTCATGTGTGCTTTAAATATTAATAGAAAATCAGAGTTATTTTGCCCTCTGCATATCAATAGGTGTTACGCCTGTAACTTTTTTAGTACTATAAAGCTCTGGGCCCAAAGAGTTGCTTCCTTACTAAGATTTAGTGGTTCTGGTTTAAAAAAAAAAAAACAAAGCAAAACAAATTAACAAGATCAATTTCAAAGTCATTAATTCAAGCAAACTAGTACCTTTTAGACATCAGTCTTTGGGCCTAATTGAGTTTTCAGGGAATTCATTTTTTAGTGGTTTAAATGAAGCTGCTGTTGCTCTATAAACATTAGCTTCATTAATATTAACTTCTGTTTTCCTGTTAGATTTTGAAAATTCCAACACAACTGTAGAATGTATTGCATTTCCCAGATGAATCTCTTTTTATTTTGAAAACCTCATGAGCAAGACCAGAGTCCCTGTTTGTTTCTTGCCTCAGGGAGTCCCACTAGGAGTAAAAAATGTATGCAAGGACACATGTTCTGAACATCTAAATTTATTAAGTTGGGTGAAATACTGAAGGTAGGAGCCTCTCCATCATGAATATGAACAGGGAGTGTCTTCAGTCTTTTTTTTTGAATAATTACAGAGGGAGACAGTACTCCCAGCATAGGTGCCTGCAGCTCAGGTGGCTCAGATTTGGAGACATGAAACCAGGTATTTGGTCTGGCTGCAGTGGAGTGGTAAAACATGGTACTTTGTTGTGTCACTAAATCACACCATTTTGCAGGAAGTTTCTTCTAGCAGGGCACAGTTTGCACTGAGTGGCTTGTTAAACCCTGCTGCAGCCTGTCAGAGGTTGGCAGCAAGCTGTGGTTCCTTGGGTGCAATGTTCATCAAGAGTACAGGAGATAGGTGTGGTGTCCAGACTCTCAGGGTTTTTACACTTTTACTAACATCTGTAGTAACTGCACTCTGTGCTAAAATATAAGCCTGGTTGCTAATTTAGAAAAATGGTCTAATTTCAGTTTTAAATGATCAAAACTTCACAGGAGAACACACGTTTTTACATAAAAGTCAAACATTCCTGTTGCTGTTACTGCTCCAGTTAGTAAATACTCACCTGTCCCAGTCTGATTTGAATACAGATGTGAAGCACCCATCCCAAATGTAAAGATATCTTATTCTTTAGGGCAAATGAAATTATTTCTTTCTCATGGTGTGCTGCTGTGGCCATGGAAGAAGTTGTGTTGCTGTGGAACTGTAATTGTTTCCAGTCACAGAAGAAATTCAATGTCATAATAAGTCATTGGAAACACACACAACACAAAATTTGAGCAGGGAGGTGTGTAGTGAGTGTATGTTGTTATATGGTAGTTAGAGTGTATTGCAGTAGAATCGTGTTCCTGTTTTTTTATATAGATAGCTGTATTCACACATATATCTGTGTCCCAGAAGCCTGCTTCTCTGGGTTTCCTTTCAGTGTTTCTTTTGCTGGGTGGTGGTTGTGGTAGTTATGGGCTCGTTATGTCTCCATCAGTGCTGTGGCTTCACAGATGTGCTCCTGCTCTGCATCCAAAGTGCAACCTGAGCTTTTCAGCATGATGTTATTCTGTCCATCCCCTCCCTGGGCAAAACACTGATAAGCTTTTGTTAGCCTGGTCAAATCTGCATGAAATTCTATTGTGATTGTAAGCTTTGGACTAAGATGGTTTCTGAAGTTTCATCGTTATCACAGGCCCTTGAAAATCTGAGAGTAGTTCACTTGCACATGTAATGCTGAATTATGCTTGCACAAAGGTTACACTGGAATTTAATAGATTCTATAAAAAAAAGCTGTACTTATATGTATCATTTTCATCTCTTCACTATTATACAAATCGTATCTCCTCTTGAAGTTGTCTCCCAGAGGTTGGAGAATGTCACAGTGAAATGTCAGTGCCAGAAAGGAGATGAGAAATAGGCTGTTCTGGAGCTTTCCAGCTCTGTAGGCAGACTAATAAATAATGTAGGAGAAGTAAACTTTTAAACTAACCATTCCTTCTGTCCTGTTGGATTTGGAGGTGTCCCTTGGTGGATGACATCCTGGTTCAGATTTACAGCCACTTCACACCTGTTACCTGTGTGCAGGTGGATTTTCCAGGTCTTCCATTGCCCCAAGATCTTGGCATTGCAGTTAGAGGTACCCTTGTGTCACACCTCACCCCGTGTGACACGTTACTCCCTGATGGGGCCACTGTTGTGGAGAACCACTCGTGCAGAAATGCTGACAGACTAGCTGATTTTTCAGAAATGTAGTAATTTACTGGTAATCAGCAAGAGAACTGGAAAGGAGGGATACTCTGGGAGACCCAGAGAAAGCTTTGGTCAGCGTGGTGACTCTAGTAAGCTACAGTGACCTGTGTTATGCTCTACACATGCTGAAGTGCTCTCTGCAGAGACTTTTAAAGTCATTCTCCTAAAGAGACATGATGTCAGTCATCAAGACTAGAAGTGTTCATTGCAGGGGCTTGCTGATTACTTATACTCCAGAACTTAGCTGCCCCAAACTTTTACATTATTTGGGACATTTTAAGAAAGGAAATGCTTTACTAAAGGTTTAGGGTATTTTTTTTTCCAATGTATCCAAAGGCAGCATCTCAATGACTGGTAGTGCCCGTGCTGTGCCTAGAAGTGCAGAAACCCAGAAGTTACACCTTTGATGTTCTGGATTATGTGTTTTCGTAACAATATTTTACTCGTTTCTCTCAAACTTCATCGCCTTCCCCAGGGATTTTATCTGAATGACTTAAGGTTTTGACTCAATTCTTTTTCCTGCGTCTCAGTAATTCACAGCAGAAGAGTAATTGCTACCCACACATAAGTTTTTATATTTTTTTTCTAATATAACCATGATGTATTATTAGCTGTTATTTTTCAGATATTCAAAGGTGTTTGTAAGTCACTCATGAAACATAAATTAATCTGGCTAGAATATGACTTTGGATTTGAACCAGCAGAAGATTTGATCGTCTCTCCTCCTTTTCCATATTTACTAGCAGTTAAAGTGTATAGCAAGAGTGTTAAATTCAGTTCCAGAAGAGCTTTATTATATGACATATAGCCCTGTTATGTCTAGAGGCCGATCAAGAATGTGTTACATGCTTGTGTTTATGCTTCTTAAGCACCAAAATGCAATGGAAAATAATGGAATACATAGAGAGAGCCTTTGCTGTAAAAAACACACGATTTTCTGTTTTCAAAACAGACCTTTGTATTATTTAGCAATTAATTTTAATAATTTTTTTTAAAAAAATAATTAATACGGTACGTTTCAGGCAGAAGAACTTTATTAGCATATGCAAAAGTGGATAATTTCCCTTTAATCTACTCTGGGCACTGAAATGTCTGCTAAATTGGGCCTAATTTCCATCAGCTTCTTGACCAGACATTTGTGTTCTTGCAGATGTCAGTGGGTGCAACGTAGGGGGAAAAAAGTGTACACTCTTTTTTTTTCCAATACTGTCATTTCTCACTGTAATGAGCACAAAAATAATTGGACAACTGAGCTATCAGTAAAAGGACACACTTCAGCGTGAGTCAATGAATTATTTTACGGGACAAACTTTAATCTTTAAATGTGATTGTAGATAATTTGTGCTACCATCTGTCCATTTGGAATTCTTTTAGCCTTTTCAGTCGTTATACAGTAAGTGCTGCTGTGTTTAACATTAACATTTGATATTTTACACATTTAATTTCTGTACTGCTGCGTGGTCCTTGGGGAGCTTCGCTCTAGTGCTACATGAGAGAGACAAAGTATTGATCAGTTAACATTTCAGCTACATTTATGTATGTCGCAAAATTAATGAAAATGCCAGACAAAAATGTCAGAGTGCACAAAAAGGTAGAATTTAAATTTGGTAGTTTAATGAAAAGTTTAAGATGTGCATTATCAAAAATGTCCCCTTGCCTTTAAAGTACAATTCATAACTGAGTAACTAAAGGGAGCCACATATTTTACTTAGAGGAACATTGAACATGAAATATGAGGGAATATATAATCTTCAAAGTGTTTGGTGTCCCAAAATGGCCTCAGTAAAGCACCTTAATTGCCTGCTTGAGCATTTAACTGTTACTCATAAAATAAACTTGTTTCCTTTCTCATTTGGAAGCAGAGTACCCTCACATGATCAGACCCCTGCTTTTCAGTATGTCCTCAAATTAAAGCTTTCTGTGGACACATTCCCCTATTCCTCATCTTAATCCATCCTACTCTTTCTCTACGTATACACACCTGCTCATAGAAAATGCTTCTCTTTCCTAGGCTTTGAAATATTGATAAAATGACTGGCCCTGCATCCAAGTCATTTGTCAGGCCTAACTCACCTTGGCTTTTGTCTTCTAACATTACACAATTCATGTGTGAAAATGACATAACAGCATCCCTAGCCTTTGATTAAGTGTTAGTTCTCTGCTCATGCACCATCTAATTGTGGTGGTGTCATGCTAATTAACTGAAACCGAGAAGGAAACGGGAGGAATAAGAGCTGGTCCCTAGCAGCAAACGAGACAGCTATTTTCTCAACTTGCTTAGGTTTTCCCTGTTAAGAAGGGGAGTTGCCACCACTGCACATTCCAGAAGAAACTGCCAGTCAAAGCTGGAGGACAGGGTTTCTGTTTTGGGAGAGACTTGATATGGTACCATCAGGAGTGCGAATGCACTTGTGTTAGTTATTAATATTTTCCTTTTTTCCCCACACTGTAATTGTAGGAGAGTCAAAATTTTGCAGACATATTTAAAACCTCATAGATTTTGCCATTGTTGATACCATTCCTGAGGATATAACATATAAAGACCTTCAAAGTGATTTTTGCTAAACCTGGGTGAAGTGGGCCATGGGATTGTCTTTGCTATGTGTTGACTGGAATTTGAAACTGGAAGAAGTGCTGGTGAGGTAGGTGCAAAAACTTCTTACATCCTAAAAAGGCCTTTCCAAAAATTCCTCTTGCTGTCAGAACTGCCTGTTCTCAAAAGAGAGATTTGCAGAGGTAAAGTGCCACGGCAGCAGCCAGGCCAGCTACAGGATTCATTTCTGATGCAGGCTGCACACATACACAAGAGTCTTCCAGCTTTTTGTCAGCTGTGTCTTCACCAGCAGGAAGGAGGATGAAGTGGAGCAGAATACTGTGCTTTTGGGTTGTTTTTTTTTCAGAAGTAAAAAGACAAAAAGAAAAAGTGATCTAAATCCTGTTTCCTCTTTCCTGATTTTTTTGTAGACCAGCTGAACTAACGTGAGTCTGGTAAACTTCTGCAAAAATACAGTGGGGTTTGAGCTTTCTGTAAGACTTAGCTACACTGTGTGCCCAGTTTTAGAAAGTGGGATAGGAAAGAAAAAAAAATAATAGCAGATGCTGTTGTATATGATCACTGAGATCCATTAGCCCTTCATACCTGAAGAACAGAGCAGCAGTGATGAGAAAAACAGACCTCTGCACTGAATTATAGCAGTTCAGGAATGATGCTGGTAGGGAAATACTTGGTGTCATCAATGGCCTTGTGTTTGACACTTTGTGTGTAGCAAATCTATTACAAGGGAAGACTGGGCAATAATTCTGTACGTAGCAATTTCTTTTGCTAATTTATTTCCTTTTTTAAAAATGACTTTAATTTTGCAGGCTGAACGCATACTTGCTGCACCAGGTGAGCAGTGTGATTCATTGCCTTAGACCAGACTTGGTGATGGTTTTGGTACTCTAGAGCATCCTGTGTGCCACCCAGCTGCTGTTGCAGGACGGTGTGTATCTGTCTCTGGTTCAGTGTCACTTCTGCCATCACCATCCAGGTGTCTGGGGAACCCATCCCAGGGTGTCTAAAATGGCACCAGCTCTACCTTTAGGCACCTTAAGTGCTCACGTAGGTGTTTATTTTACCTGCATGTCTATTTTATGTGCTTATGGAAGTTCCATTCTGAGTTCTTCAAGATTTTAAATCTCAAAAACACCTATGCAGTGTGTGGAAATACTTACTTTATGATTTCTCAAGCATAAACAGCAAAATAGAGCATTGGTCCAACCTAAATGATTCTATGATTCTATGATTCTATGTGATAGAACAAGAGGAACCAGCCTCAATTGCCCCAGGGGAGGTTGAGGTTGTCCCTGAGGAACAATTTCTTGCCCTGGAGGGTTGCCCAGGGCTGTGCCAGGCTGCCCAGGGCAGTGGTTGAGTCCCCACCCCTGGAGGGGTTTCCAAGCCGTGGAGATGTGGGGTGAGGGACACGGGGCAGTGGGGACCTGGCTGTGCTGGGGGGATGGTTGGACTTCTTGACAGTAAAGGTCTCATCCAACCAAAATGATCCTATGATTCTGGAAGTCTTGGACTTTCCCCTTCTTTACCAGACCATTCTTCTCACCTATTTTTCCTTTTCTCCCTACTTAGAAGACTGACAGTTTTGCACTGAAAGTATTTGATCACCAAAACTTTTAGAATGCTGTTACAGCTTGATAACACCAAATAGTCTGGTGCACAAAAATGTAGCTAATCAAAAACTATAGAAATTAACAAAAACTATTAGTTTCTCTCCAGGATTTAGTGTTACCTAAAATCTCCTAAAGCCATCCTGTTAAGGCATTGATGTTACTAGAAGTCTGTGCAGCCAATTTGCATGAGGTGCAGCCTTGCTCTGGATTCTGTGTCCCTTAACACAGGTCACGTACACGGGCACCCCCAGGGCCTGGTGTTACTGGAAGAGGTGCAGGATGGACCCAGCATGGATATGTGTCCACAGAGCAGTTGCACTGCATTGTGTATCATTGCTTGCAGTTTCCTCTTGAGTGCACAAAACTTTCCTGAGTAAAAAACTGCACTTGAAAGACTTCAGAAATCACTGATATTAAATTCAGATAGTTACATAGTCATGGTGTTCTGTGGAGAAAGAAGCTGTGTACTCTATCATCATTAAGTTCCCCAGGTTGCTGCTTCACAGACATCACAAGAAATCTTGGCCATTTAAACTTGCACTAATCAAACAGTGCACATGGGTGGTTTAAAAAATACTGCACTTCTTCATCATCTTCCAGTTACGAGTCAAAGGAGAGCCAACACGTTGTAAAATCGTGTCACAAAGAGTGGTTTTCTTCCTTTAAATTTCAGCAGTGATTGGTATTACAATGGTTTGCTTTGAAGTGGAAGGACTGTGGGACACTGATTACACCAGTTTCTTTAACAGTTAATATAATGTAATGCTTTGCAAAAAGTTTCAGTATCATAAAGAAAGAATCCATAAGCAGGAAGGGATGTTGCATGCTAGTGAGAAAAGCCCAAGTAAGAAAAATCAGAGAAGCAATGTTTCAAAGCTTTTGACCTTGTGTACAGAAGGTTTAGAAAGCACAATCTGTACAGAAGTGAAGCTACAGGTTTTGTAGAAACAGAAAATTGTTTTGGTTGGAAGAGACATTTAAGATCATTGAGTCCAACCATCCCCCAGCCCTGCCAGGTCCCCACTGCCCCGTGTCCCTCACCCCACATCTCCACGGCTTGGGAACCCCTCCAGGGGTGGGGACTCCACCACTGCCCTGGGCAGCCTGGCACAGCCCTGGGCAACCCTCCAGGGCAAGAAATTGTTCCTCAGGGACAACTGAAACCTCCCCTGGGGCAACTTGAGGCCCTTTCCTCTTGTCCTGTCCCTTGTCCCTTGGGAGCAGAGCCCGACCCCCCCCTGGCTCCAGGCTCCTGTCAGGAGCTGTGCAGAGCCAGAAGGTCTCCCCTGAGCCTCCTTTGCTCCAGGCTCAGCACCCCCAGCTCCCTCAGCTGCTCCTCACAAAGCTTGTGCTCTTCCCCAGCTTTGTTACCCTTCTTCCTAACACTCCTTAAGGAATCTTCAGTGTTCTTATCCCTGTGGAGACACCCCGAGGTCCCTACAGTGTAGTCAGGTGTTCAGTAGGCGTGTTGCTGGTAGGTGATACTCGTAAGCATCTGTGGAGGGTGGGAAAATAACTTTAAAAAAAGTAATTTTCAATATGCTGGATTTTACTGGAGTGAAAACACTTAGGGCAACTTTGTATGTTTCAAATATGCATTGTGAAAATATATCTCCTGCTTACATTGTTTAATGTGCAATTTTATAATTTCAGGTTTGATTACAGATTGTGAAATCCACAGTGTTTATATATAAAAAAAAAAAACAGTTTAGAACTTATTTTCTTTCTGTTAGTGCCACACATGGTGTCTGCCTAACAGTAATGGGTTTTATTGATATTCTAAGTGTAGCCTCAATAGACAAACACCCTGAAGTAATCACTGCAAAAATTACATGGGACGTTTTGTCTCTTATTCGAGAAAAGGGATTGTCTGCCACAAACAGCTTCATCTTAAGTTTTTGGCAAAAGCAAGGGGCTACATGCTTATCATTTAAAAAAGGCTGGTTTAGACCAGAGAGAGGTTGAAAATTTGCCTCCCACTTGCAATAACTGTCGAGTGGCAGTGCTGCCTGTGAGGGTGGCACCCAAAACCAGCAGAACCGGCAGGGACCATGCGTGAGGAGTCTGCTCCCCCAGGACAGAAGGAATTGAAGTGAGCAGTGGTGTAGTTCTGCTGTGCCACTTATTGTGCCCCCCTCTGCCTCCCTCTTTAGCATGAGGTGGACTTTCCATGCAGGAAGCTTTATTTTCACCTCCACTCCATTAAGATATATGGAGGAGAGCCCTATGAAGGAACTGGGCATTTAGAAGGAGAGCAGGAAAGCTGCTTATTTTTGTAGTCAGGGAAACAACTTCTGATGGGGTGTGAAAAAGCAGTAGCACTAGAAGGTGTCTTTTGGTTGGGATTATGTATCTGTGTAGTGAGCAGACCTTCATTTCAAGGGGACAAACCACTGAAGTTCAATATTACAGGAGATACTTGAGAGGTTTACAAGTGGTGAATTTCTTTCTTCTAAATTAGGCACAAGTTGTACGGCACATTATTAACGTAATCTTTATAGTCTAGACAAGGTCAAGATTGTTCCCATTATTGTTTTTTTTTTCATACTTGAAGAACTGGGATTAAATCCATTCTTGATAAAAATGATGCTTCCCTGAACTAGCTTTCCACACACTTTTCCCCCTTCCCTGTGGGTGCTGGCCTGAGGCTGCAGATCTTGATGGGAAGGCTGCATCGACAGATTGCTGTCTAAGCAGAATTATTTAAGTTAAGCTGTGAAGAAGATCCTCAGGTAGCCCTATGACATGTCATTGGTAAAGGCTGGGTGTTTGCAGGGACCTGTCTTGAACAGTAACTTTTGGATGGATCATGGCAATATAAAGAGGAGCAAACACTTCCTTGAAGATTCCTTTTATTTAAGTATTAATGCAAGAAACAATGTTGTCTGCCTTGTTTTTTAATTCATGAAACATTTTAAGAGCATGGATGAAATGTTAGATTTTTACCAAGTATCATGCTGAAGTGATTTGGCTTCTGCAGGGGAGGAAAATTTCAGTTGATCTTGAAATAAAAATCTGTAAACCTCATAGTCACTTGCTTGATAAAAACAGCAATGGCTTTTCCTGGTTTGTTTATTTCATTTTTAAAAGAAAAATAATAGATGTTTATAGCCCAAAATCAATAATAGATGTTTATAGCCCAAAATCTGTTTATAACTTGGCAATAAACAAAAAGACGCTATTTGAAAGCATAATTTATTTTGGTTTCAGTGGTGGATTTTATCTATTCCAGAGTACATATTAACATTTACCCAGCAGAGATAACTAACATTGTCACCAGAATTGTTACTGAAGAAAAAAAAAATTAATAACTGCAAGCCAAATATACTGAACAGACATCTTTGGGGGTTGTACAGTTCCACGAATAACATCCTCACAATTAATGTAGCTCTGGAGTTACAAGATACCAACTGCTTCCCAGAGATAGAAACACTCTAAGATGAACCCACTGGTTTGGAAAGCCCCCCAAAATGGCATAATTTAGTCTTGTTTATTTCAAATTGGCCACTGCTCTTGCAGCTATTGTTTGCACTGCGAAGTTATCTGTTAAAACTGGTATTATGCAGTTGGAACTTCTTGGGCAATTAGCGTGAGCACGGGCTGAATGGGAGACATGATTTTCTCTCCAGTCGCATGGTGGCTGTGATTAGACGTGCCTGTATTCCAGTTCTAATTGGCTGGCCTCCACAAGGAGACACTGCTCGTTAATGAACAGATACAGGCACTTCTAACCCCATTAAAAAAATAAAAAGATGGTGAAGAATTGTGCTCAAAAATGAATAAAATTAATTCTGTTTTGATATCCTGAGTACATGTTTTGCATTTGTTGCTGCAGGAAGCGGCGCTGTATACTCTGGAAAATTGCTGATTTTTGAAAAATAAACAAGCTGACATTAATGCAGATCTGTGATGCTTTGCACTGAGTATGTCTCCTCCAAATCATAATGTGAGGGGTAAACATTTTAAGCTGAAGGTAAATCTTTTAATAGTATCCCTGGCAGGAAAAGTGCCTGAATTTTTGTTGTTTCCTTCTATTTCTCCTCAGTCTGTAAGTACACAAGTACGTGGTGTCTGTTTAACTTGAGGTGCTCGTTTATGGAGTATTCTCATCTTAATAAAGTGTGATACTTCTCTCTGTGTCTCTCCTGAGGTCTGCCTCTTTCTGGTGCTCCTTTATAAGGGAGAGGAAAAATCTATTCCCTCTCTCAGACCAGAAGGCACAGGTGTATGTACTTGGAAATTGTATTTTCCAATGACAAATTCTTCCATTTCCACGAAAAGCGTATTTTTAATAGCTAAAACCAGCTAATTCCTGTGAAGATGAGTGGTCAGTACTGTAAGGGATACTATTGTGATGATTGAAGCCTCTTTTCCTTAATAAAAAAAGAGTGAGTATTTTTCGGTGGGCATATAATATCCTTTTTGTTGTTTTCCCTTAAAGAGTCTCTAGGACCAGCAGATGCTGTATCCCTTTAACATGACTGAAAAATTTAAAAGTAGGCATTTTTAATATTTCCTGCCATCTTAATTATGACTTGCTTAAAGCACCACCGTTAGCAGAGGGATTATGAGTTAATAAAAATGTCATAATATTAGTATATAAAACACAATATAATTTTCCCAAGATAATGATTAACAGCGTTGAGACTGCATTAACAATATTTGGTGCTTATTCCCTAAATGTGCTTGATTTTCATCTTTTAGTAATGGTATGACAATATTGTACCAAGCAAATACAGAAATGTTTTGCAGTGATTTATTTTAAAGAGGAGGTAACTAATGAAACCTCTGGTCTGAGCTTTGCTTCTGTGTTATGTCACTCTTTCAGTAGCCTTGCAGCTCCACATCAATCTGAATACTTTTTTAATGCCAAATACAATTTTTAATACTGGATATTAATATCCCCTAGTGCAACTCCAGCAAAACACATTAAAAAGTTTCTTAATCATCACAGCCTGTTAGCTAGAGCACTTGGAAAATAACTTCAGTGCACTTCTAGCTCTTTGTTATGTCATGTTCTTCACAGAGGAATCACTTTGGGTGTGGGTTGTGGGTTTTTTTAACAATTTGGGACATTTTTGCTTTGTTCCAAGGCCACTTCAGGTTTTTGTTGGTCACCTCGAGTCCGTCGGTATGAACAAGATTCATCTTGATGAATCACGGACTTGCTCGAGCGTTCTCCTTGGCTTGGCTGGGGTGGAGGGCCGTGGG
>NW_008624391.1:17766-18892 GCF_000691845.1 Merops nubicus | reverse complement strand
CCGGTGTGGCCCCGGTGCAGCCCCCCCCTGCCTCCCCAGCTCAGCACCTGCAAGCCCAGCCGCGTCCCTTTCAGCGCCGCAAGAACGGGCCCATTGTCGCCGCAAGAAGCGTTTGTTTCTGGGGGAAAATCATTCCCGTTCCACCTCTGAATGAAAGACAAGGCTGTTATTACTCAGGGGATATTAGGCCTCACTGCTTTTTTGAGAAAACAAATTTGCTGTAACTTTATCTGTAATTTAGTACCGCACGGGTGCAAATAGAGTCTACATTGTGTGGAGCAGGAGGCAGAAGTGGGGGTTTGTTAAAGCCATTAAAGGGTTGGGTAACCATTATATTTCCAAGAGCAGCCTTATCAGAGTCATAGGTTAAAAAAAAAAAAAAAAAAAAATCATTAAGGCCTTACCATTAACTGATTTGAATTTAAAAGTAGTATTGGAGACATAGGGTTTCTCTCTATATAAAGAATGTGGCAAAATTAAAAAATTACCTAAAAGTGAGTGTACATATTTTCCCTTGACCAACAGCCTACCCAGTAAATCATTATGGTGAAGACTGCTCAGATCTTTCTAGATTTATTTTTTGATTTAATTTTAGGCTTGTGGGGTTTTTTTTCTGTCTCGCAGTAAATGCAGTGGAGCTTTGCTATTTTCAAGTTCTGCTTTCTTGAAGAATATGATGTCAAAATGCTTAAGTCTAATTTCCTTTTTGTTGGTTGATCCTTGGCTGTCAGGGTGTGATAGGAAGAAATAATGTTGTTTAAAACCTTTGTCTGAGACTCACAGGAAAACTTAGCCCTTGTGAATGGTGCTGTTGAAGCTGGTCCAAATCAGTTGAGTATTTTATTCCATCAAAGTTTATTTTTACGGCTGTGTGGCTATTCCCTGCCTTCTATTCTGATTAGGTGGCAAACATGCAACCTGCTTTGCTCATATTCTTTCTATTTTTCTTTTTTTTTTTGTTTTTAAATAGAAAAAATTCCACCCTGGTTGTAGTAGTTTGATCTGGCTGATTAGCAAAGGTAAAGTTAAGAACTTAATGTGGTTTCTGATCATCTGGCAGCTGTCATTAGTGAGTGACAACGTCGTTAATCCCCCCGACACACAGCCCTGCTCCTCCTTGTCCCAG
>NW_008624391.1:17424-17749 GCF_000691845.1 Merops nubicus | reverse complement strand
CCCAGCCGGAGCCGGGAGCCGGGAGCGCGTCTGACCCCGGGATCTGAACCTGGGAATCTCTGGCTGGTATGCTTCATTGCCTCCAGATCTCACCCCTCTGCTCCTTCGCTCGCCACGTCTGATACGCCTAATTTAAATTAAATTATTTTAATTAAATCATTCAACTGTTTCTCGCAGCTCAAGTTAGTTAAGAGCTGCGGCTGTTCTGCATCAGTTTTAAATCAGGTGTCTCCCTTCTGTTGGACCAGACCTAGTGGGTGAAGATTGCTGAGGATTCTGGCGCAGTCAGAGCAAAAAGTATGTGTGAAAAGACAGTTTAAACCAA
>NW_008624391.1:0-17338 GCF_000691845.1 Merops nubicus | reverse complement strand
CAGTGCGCAGGGAGGGCGGAATGCTGAGCAGAGTTTGGGATTTCTGGGTGGAAATAAAGCTCCTCTGGGTTTGAGCAGTCCTGCCATTCGCCAGTCAGCCAGCGTGGTGAGTTCTCTGCTGCATCACCTGCGTCAGGGTTTTTGTAGGTAACCCCTCGAGGGCTGATGACACCGCACCGCAGCACTCCGAGGCTGGTGCTGGGTTTGTTTTCTGCAGAGATCCACTCTTTATCTTCTATAAAAAAAACCCAAAATATTCCCCTCCCCCAAGTTACAGAGGGCAAACCTCGAACCCTGAAGAATTCTGTTGCAGCAGGAGTGCTTTAAAGCAGGCTGCCTGTGCTCTGAAACGTGGTTATAGACTAATTAAATTCCGTTGTCTGCCTGGCAATGACAAATACGCCACTTCTTTCAGGCCACTTTAAGATCTGGGTGGTAGAACCAACACCCCCACCTGCCTCTAAAGTAGAGGACTATCTCCTGGCTCTGTGATGGATCTAGTCTATGCTGACTTTTGATTTTTAGAACTGAGAGTTGAATATAAAACATAAATTGGTTAAAAAAAAATGACAGATTATTTCTGGGGGCGTTTTCGGTGTTCACCTTTATGATAGTTGCATTTTTTTAAGTTAATGCAGTTTTAAAATCATTTTAAGTTTCCCAACACGAAGGAAAGAAATGAGATATTGGATTCGCAAACAAAAGCTTTATTGGTTTATGACAAGTAATCCATCTTTTTGCATTAGTGTAGCATTCTACCCCAGATTATTTTTCATAATTGATAATTTGTGAGTCATATATTTGTTGTCTATTCTTTTATGGGTTTCTAAATAGTGAATGATGTCAAAGGTCACCGACTTTCATAAAAGAAATGTTTTTTATTTTATTTTTTAAGTTTTGATTGTTGTTCTGAAGAACTTTGCAAACATTTCAGGGAAAAGTATGAAGTAAAAAAGTGGTAGAGGATTTCGTGGTAGGAACTGCACGCAACATAATGTTACAGCAGCTGAAAGAAGAAATGAATGTTGGGACGTACATGAAGCTCTATAGCAGGGTAAAAACCTTTAACTAGAATTATTTTACATTAGAATTAAGTTATGATTTATGTAATAGTACCAAGCTTTAAAATTTGGAAGAGCAAGTGTTGCATATAGGTGCAGCAAAGTGAAGAATATTTGCAATGTGGCTGATTCATTTTGATTTATTTCTGCATCAGAAATATTTTTGCAATAATCAACAAGCCATTGTTTTCCTTCTGCCATAAAACTATGCAGAATTGTGAACATGTGCCACCCCTGCTTTCTGGAAGAATTCAATATCAGTTATGGATTAAAAAAATAGAACAACAGAAAAAAAAATAAAGTCTTTGCATCTAAATTATTAGAAGGCACCATCATAAGGTTATGTGTTGATATATTAGTCACAGGCAAGTAATTAATAAAAAGATATAGGCATATAATTTAAAATTTAGTTATCCTAATGAGAAAGCTAGTAGGAACTTTTCCCTGTGCTAATGTTTCTCTAGCAGCCCATGAACATTACCACTAACTGTGCTCACAGAGCTTTCTGATGCCATTAAAAATTGGGAGAACTGAATAATATATGAATAAGTTTAATCAGTGGGAAAGGCAACTTAAAATAATTTACTGACAACTATATAGGAGGCATAAAGTATTTTAAAATAAATTAAATATTAATTTCAGAGCAAAGCTGTTAAAAATACTCTGTTACAGCTTGTGTGGTTCTCTCAGCAACATCCATTTAAATGTCCTCTGAACAGTTTAATTATAGCAAGACATTCGTATTCCAAAAAAAATGATTCAGGACTATCTTCTTAATTAAAATAGAATTGAACTCATTTAATTGTGATGCAATTATATTATTACATGTAGGATCTCATTAAAATAATACAAACATTTTTCCCTGATTTCTAAAAATAGGAAAAGTAATAACTGATGGGTTTTTGGAAAACTATTCTTGAAATTTCATCTGGAAATCAGGAATAATTTAATATTTTGTAAATAATTGAATCTCAAATCAGTAACAATATTAATTGACTAATTTATTTTGTCCTTAAAAGAGATTTTAGTTGACTAAGAATAGAGCAAAGGTGTTGTATATCATTGCTGAATACTTTTGTTTAATTCTGTAGTGTATGTCAGTACTGTTGGTTCTTCTCTGAGATTTTTTTTTTTGCCAAGCAAAGAAGAATATGTTGTTTGGTTCAGCTCTATTTTTTTCTTTCTAATAATGTTTCTAGCCAAGCTGGAATTAATTAGTAATGTATCCTAAATATTTTTGAAAAAATGCTTTAATCCAGATTCTCTGTTTAGTTGAAACTGTTAAAAAAAAACATTTTTTCAAATAATCAGATTACTCATTTTGAGTAGCGTAATTTTTTATACACATAAAAATTTACCTTCATATTTAGTCCCTAGAAGATGTTCAAGATTTGGACAAATGGACACAAAAAAGAAAAGACCCATTGTAAAATTCTCCCTTTCATAGAATCGTAGTGATTTTAAAATGTATCTAACTGTAATTGTGACAGAGTGATGTCCTTTCATCACTATGGATATAAAAGTACACCTTTGAACACAGAAGTGCTGAATTCTGTCTCTGAAAGGAAAAATGTTCTCAGCTATTACTCTCTTATGTAATACAAAATGGATTTCATAATCTTCATCCTTTTTTTTTCTGCTTTTACACTACTCGTGAAACTGTTCCCCCCTCCAAAACACAGAAGGAAAGAAAGGATGTCAGAATTTTATTGAAAGCCAGAATGCACTACTTCTGAATTGGGTGTCTTGCCTGAATCTGAGCCGATCATAAATGCAAGAGGAGGAGGAGGAGGATGCTATCATCATCTGCTGGTTGTACACTGCAGTGGTGTCTGCAGGGTGGGGGGCACACCCTAGGGACCCTTCTCCTGAGAAGTTAACAAACTGAGCCTGTGCTCTCAAATTTGTATCATTTAGTTCAATTCAGATCCGTAGGGCTGTCCCCAGGAATAGATCTGCACACATGCAGAAATATTTACCATATCTGACCTGCTTGGGGAAGAGATAAATTGTGTAAAAGACACAGGGAGGAGGAGGCATGGATTAGATTAATGGAGCTTCTCAAGCATCTCTTCATTATCCCAAAAATATTGCACATACTGCTGTATTTAGGGTATTGTAAGTACTTCTCTGTATGGCTTGCTGTACTGAAGGAAGCATTGATGATACAAGAGATACAGGAGAGAAATATATTTAATACAGTACAAATGCCTCCTTTCTGGCAACTTGATGTATCTACAAGACCAAGCACTAATTCTCATATTTAAATGTGATCATTCAATAGTTATGGTCCAAAATCATCTGTCAACGAAACTGAAGGTCCTGAAATACATGTGTGTCAGAAGAGCATAGAGGTTATCTGATGTTTACTGATTAAAAAAGAAAGCGTATTTTTCGTGATACTGGAAATGATTTAAATAAAGGAAAACAGGAAAAAAGAAACAAAAATGAAAGCACCGTTGTAAGATTTAGGATTAAACTGGGTTAATGGGAAATCTTTGGGATTATGGATTTTAAAATATTTCAGTAAAACATATGTGCCTTAGCCTGAAATTAAGAAGGATTTAGTTTAGTGATAATGCTAGTTCTGTCCTATTTCCTCATAAAACCAGGGTCTTTTTTGCTCATCTCCCCCGGTGCCGTTCCGCACTCGAGCCTGTAGGTAGCACCCTTGCATCACACAAAGAAATCAGCTCTTCCCCAGCCACGGTTACTATTTAGGTCGGGGAGTCTTTACTTGTGCAGACCTCTAAATGTAGCTAGTACTATTTGCATAATTTCCAGACTTTGATGACAATCTGTGATCTTAAAACAGTAGCCTAAAGATTGTGCATTGGGTTGTTTGGCCTTGTGACTCACTGCTCTCCTTTTTACTGCGGGACGGTTGGGGAAAGCACAACAAATCCCTCTCGTGAGGGGCCTCAGAGGTGCAACATTCTTTTGTAATTATTTGCTTTAGCATGCCATCCACCAGGTATTAATACCTGAGCATAATTCTACATCTCTGTCTCATATGTTTTCCTTTGTTCCTCAAAATACATGACACTGATGGACTCTTTGAGCTGCTGGGTAAGGCCAACTAAGACTATCGCAAACTACTCCTCCTCCTCACTGTGGGCTTCGTCCAGCCCTTCTCCAGGTCAGCAGCTGTCCCTGGAGTGGATGGATAGTGTCTAGGTGGTGACCAAGTTTCACAGAAGCCAGCACAGTGAGGGGTCAGGTCATCCCAGGAGGGCCTCACCCCCACTGTCCTGGGGACGTGACCCATTACCCACGCTGCTGTTAACTTGCTTTTTCTACTTCTAAAATATGCACTAGCAAAAACTGTAATATAGGCATTATTTTTAAACCCAGGGCTGTTCAGGTAGAAAATTGTTCTGCAAATTATTCTTGGAGTTTAACATTTTTTTTTTTTCCTGCTCAATATATACCTCATAATATCACTGCTTCCATTTCCAGAGCACAGCAATATGTACCGTCGTTTAAAACGACAGTTTATTTTCCTTCAGAGTCTCTCTTCTCTCACTTAATGCAGATCGTCTCTGGGTTTATTATTTTTTTTCCTAAAAAGTCGTAGCAAAGAAGATCTTGTTATCACCCTCACCCATGATAGCAGCAGGCTGAATAAAACCATTGACACTTGCTCCATTTTACTGAGATTGTATTTAATTTTACTGAGATTCGGTAAGCAGGGTTTAACAAAAAAAAGATCATACAAAGCCCTTATTAATGTAGGAGCTAATGATTTTTTTCGTGTGCTGGGATATTTGAGAAGGGAGCACTGAACGTCTCAGAGAGCCTCCCATGAACAAACTGGTTTTTAATTGTATTGTCTGAATGCCTGGTTGTGTGTTGGAAGCAGCGAAGTGCGATGCAGGTGGGAGGGAACTAACCTTTGACTCACTGTAGCAGCAGAAAGAGATCAGGACTATCAGCATGGGAGTTTCCAGCCTTTCCCTTTCTCTCTAGAATAGAAGGCATTTTTGTCGTGCAGGAGAGAGGCACAGATTGAGTTCCCACACACACCGAGCCACTCTTTGTCTGGGCTTCTATTTTTTTTTTCCCTTCCCCCCCCCCCCAAATTCTAACCTCCTCATCTTTCAAACTGTTACAGGAGCCCAAGCATTAAAGAAAACAACCTTAGAAGAGAGTATTTTTAATTGGTTGTTTTGCCTGGGCAAGTGCTGCGTGGTTAGCAAGAAAAGCTGAGTTGTTTTTGGGGACCCATCAGTTTGCCATGTCAGTGGCCAAGTGAGGAAGGCCTCTGCTGCTCACAGCAAACACTCATGTCCCAACTCGTTAGGCGAGGGAGTCCTTGTCCAGGGTCCCCAAGGGAAGCAGGACACCCAGGAGAAGGGCCCCGTGGTGGCTGACTTCCATCAAACAGGAGCAGATACTCCTATAGACAGGAGAACGAAGGAAGATTGCTGTGAAGGAAGGAGCCATCTCCATCTACACCTTAAAAATACATTTTAAATCCTTTTTTAAAAAAAAATCATTATAAACAATAATAAATTACTGTTTTACTATTTTATTTTTCAAATCTCCTGTTCCATCCTCAGCAAGGCACATCTTCATGTCATACACATCACATGTGGGCCATACGTGAGTGTCAGTTGGTGTAGCGAGGAGGAGAAGCTCATCCTGTACAGGCAGGGATGGTAGTTTTTTTTCTGTAAATTGTGTATTTTCAGTGTGTGGAAAAAAATAAGACTACACAAAACATGACAGGAAACCATTTAACTGCTTGTCTGGAGGATGTGCTATAAGTTATCTTTTTTAACTTTTCATAGTTAGATGGCAGTAGGTAGAAATCTGTTGAAGTCTGTGGCAGAAAGATTACAGGGAAATACACTTACATGCCTCTACAGTAGACTCCTCTAAGCTTAAAGGGAAATCTCAAGTGAGGGTATTAAAAAATACCCCCTGATAAACTTATGCTAAAACTGCTGTAGTGCGGGTTTGGGTTTTTTCTACCCTGTTTCTTTGTTCTGCCTTTTTGTGAAGTAAACTGAGTATTTTTTAAGAATTATTCAGAATATAAGTACGCCATAGGTCTCATTGTGCACAGGATATCCCAGTGGTGTAAAACTTTGATTTCACAGATAATCATGAACAGTATCTCAAGAAAAACAGGCAGTTTTAATATTTGAAGTCATTTAAAATCTACATGGTAATCTATTTTAAGATGTTCTGTCCTATGATGACATTCAAGCAATTAGATCAAACTCTTTTTCAGTAAAGGGCAGGCTCAGTCCATGTGAATGTGTTTACCTGAAATATTCCTTCTCCTGGGGAAGAATATCTTCTATTATCAGGAAGGTCCACTGAGCGAAGAACCAGCGATTTGTCACTGTCAAGACACAAGATCAAATTTTCAAAGGAAAAAACTGGAATGCAATCACAAGCTTTCACGAAGCAGACACTGAGTATTGTGGCCCTACTTTTAATGTATTTTTCTTTTTGAAATCTGACACGGATAAACATTATTGAAGTACTGTTTTAGGGGATTACTGGTATTACTTTGGTGTACGATGCGAAAAAGCCACGGCCAGATTCTGTTCTTTTTAGGCTACTTTTATATTGGGATTTTAACTGTATTAGATTCTCCACTTGCTTACTCCCTTATTCTATCAAGTTTCAGCTGTTTTGCTCCTGAGACTGGTTTTCTGGGGCAGGCTGCTGGTGATGTCATTCTTTTAGGGGGGAAAGGATGACGTGCTTTAGCAGTGGCACTTGCACTTGGTTCAGGTCGGTGCTGGTGGGGTCTAGGAGCCAGTGCTTTCTGATTTCTGACCTCAGCAGGGCTCTGGTTGGGTGTCCACCACCATCTGCATTTCTGTTATTTGCCTGGTATTGCCCTGGCTGGGAAAGGGGCTTTCATTTGCCATTATTAGGATGTTGATGCCTGAAGTTACAGTGAGGTGGAATAAAGATCCAAGAGAAGAGAACTGAAGAGCCTTGCAGCCAGTTCTTTGTGATCTGAAATCTTTGATCTTAGTGTGGTGGTATTTTAGAGTGGGAGGCAACCGCTGCTGTGTTTTTGGCTTTCTGCTCCCTGAAGTAGCCAGACCCTTTCAAGTTATTTGTGCTTTCATAAAAGGAAGGTCACTGGATTTTTTTTTCACCCATCTGTATTGAGAAATCTGTTCAGTGAAAGCCCTTACTGTAAAATATTTGCTATTTAAAAAAACAACAGAGTTGTCTGGAAACCTCACAGTTCTTAAAAGTTCTGCAAGTTGATCCATGAAAGACCTTCCTTACACCACTCCTATACAATTTCTTCTTTATCCATGATGTTTGCCCAGAAGTTGCTCTGAGGAGACTTTATAGCAGCCTCCCAGTACTCAAAGGGGGCCTACAGAGAAGCTGCTGGGGACTTGCTCAGGGAGTGCAGTGTTGTGATGATGGGTAACAGCATCAAACTGAAAGAGGGTAAATTTAGGTTAGATAAAAGGGAGAAATTCTTTACCCTGGCTCTGGTGACCCCCTGGCCCAGGTTGCCCAGGGAAGCTGTGGATGCTCCATCACTGGAGGTCTTCAAGACCAGGTTGGATGGGCTTGGATCAGCCTGGTCTAGTGGGGGGTGTCCTTGCCCGTGGCAGAGGATTGGAATGAGATGATCTTTAAGGTCCCTTCCACCCCAAACCATTCCCTGATTCTGTGTTTCCAAGTTGCTGTCCATCTTGGGGGTGCCAAGATGCAATCCCAGCAAAGAAATCTTAAAATTATTTCCTGTGGTTTGCTGGGTGAATTCTTCATGATCAAATCAGTAATTGTGTTCCTGTTTTAGAAATCCTTTGCCAGTTATTTACTGAACTTCTTACTAACCTGGAGTCTTCAGAAGAAAAAGAAATCAATTCTACTATGATCTTGCTACTTGTTCTTTTGCTCACAGACCATTAATCATTTTAATAATTTGTAATATTGATGAGCATTGATCAGATCCTCTCTGTATCTTCTCCAAGCTGAACAGCCCCAGGGCTCTCAGCCTGGCCTGCCACAGAGATGCTCCAGGCCCCTCAGCAGCTTCAGAGCCTCCTCAGGACTCTCTCCAGTAGCTCCTGGTCCCTCTTGAACTGGGGAGCCCAGAACTAAACACAGGACAACCAAGGTGGCCTCGCTAGGGCAGAGGAGAGGGGCAGGAGAACCTCCCTTGACCTGCTGTCACACTCTCCTTAATAGACCCACAGGATGAATGTAGAGAGTTAATTTTCTGTTCCAGAGTTTCATGTGTATGTTGGAAGCTGCCCTGTTTAATGAAGGAGGGTTGGCAGTGTTTGGATTTGTTTCACGTTCTCATAGAGTAGGTCATCTTGGTCCCTTCTGTCTTTACCAGAAATACACAGGGTACTATTATTTGCTGGCATCTCAAGCCTGAAGTCAAGCCCAACCCACTTGTCCATGGCCTTTTTATTTTGTCCAAATCAAAAATTCTTGCTTCAGACCATTTGTGGATGGGTGGGCAATCTTCAGAATTCTTTATGCAGTGGTATCTGTTCTATTGCTATTCAGTAGTATCTGGGAACTGTCCATGAAATAACGAGAAGGAAATGAAATAATAGAAGGAAAGGAAAGAAGCACTTCATTTTCTTATGCTAGGTGGTTTCAGGCCAAGTTGTTTTCACATATTGATTATATAGTTTTTTAAAATGAAATCACATGCAGTGTAATGCTTCTCTGGTTTCTACCTGAATTTTGTCACTGTTTGTACCTCAGCAGGCAGTACTGTTGTTAAAAGATACACTCCATTGACACAGGTTTACTTAGAAAGTAAAAAAAGATAAAAATCGTGGTTGTAACTTGGAGCAGAGGGTGTTAGTATTGACTTTGTCAAAGGCAGCTTTAAAATCAAGAAGGGGACTGTACCTTTTGGATATTTAATGTAGAAGAAGTAGCAATGTCTTTACATGGTGTTGTTATTCACTAGAAGTCTAAGCCATCAGACGAATCCCAGCCTGTTTCTTTCACAGCTACTTTAATTTTACCTTCTTTTTTTCTTCTCTGTCTGAACGTTTAAAAAGACCTTTTCTTTCCAAGTCTATTTAAGCAATGCAAGACCTAAATCAATCCTAAGTGGCAACCACTTCTCACAGTGTTGTGTGTGGCTGTGTGTTAATTAGCTGAAACAGATTATCCCCTGGTGTGTGGCATAGTGTTTGTGGAAACTTTTAGTGTGCATAGTTTGCAGTAGATTTCATGTTTATTTTCATGTACTGAGGCAAATTCTCAGTATGTCTTCAAATTATCTCCTTGGGGGTGTTTTTTCCTGAGCTAATCCTGACAGACTCTCCCTGCCAGATATGCCCATCATCAAGAACCGGAGAATGCTGCACATGCAGGAACCTCTGTGCTTGGGGCTGTATGCAAATTTAATGCCCAGCTCATTTCTGTTTCTCTTACATGGATGACAGACATTTTAACAATAACTTCCACATTTCCCCACGGAAATCCCATTGTGTTACGGTGTGTATATGAGTGCATACATGCATTTACTTTGTGAACATGCTGGAATACGATATCAGGAACACCTAGGCTTGTAAATATGTTTCATGCCCTTTTTGTGTATTTACATATAGATAAAGTGTACGTGAGAAAGCTTGTGTCAAGAATG
This sequence comes from Merops nubicus, assembly GCF_000691845.1. Lineage (NCBI taxonomy): Eukaryota > Metazoa > Chordata > Aves > Coraciiformes > Meropidae > Merops > Merops nubicus. The sequence continues at coordinate 7,663 of NW_008624391.1, read as the reverse complement.
CAGTCGTCAAACAGCTCTTTATCAGAGACGCAGCTAGATCCCGCGGAGACTTATCAGATGCTAAAAAATAGATAGGGTGGAAAATGTGATAAACAAGAAATTGACACTGAAAATAATTCTACAGCATTTGGGGGCTTCATGCCTTCATATGGCAGCGAGAAGCAAGAGCATAGAAAATAAGCTTTTGTTTTCTGATGTTTGAAGCAAATGATATTCCAGCAGTTGTAAATAGAGCTTTCTCCAGATATGTCACGATCTTCAAGATGGAAATGAATTTTCCCTGGTGCTGCAGGTTTGGGAAGAGCTGGGAGTAGCTGGAGAGTGATTAACTTACTTTTTCTTCTGCGTTTTAAAGGCAGGCACCACAGCGTGGGCACTCGGACACCAGCATCTGTGTCTAGGTGGTGAAGTAGGAGTGACTTGGCTGGCAGGGGTTTAGCACAGGGCATCCCACGGTCCCTCTCCTCTTCCTCCAAGTGTGCTCCTGTGTGCACAGTGATGTCTGAAAGGAAAGGCAAGAGGAAGGGATTGCATCCAAAACTGCATCCCTGTCCCAGGCTGGAGGTGGGACCTGTGTCCTTGATCTCTCTGAAACCAGCATTAAATTCGGCTGGTTTGTATGTTTCCATTTAGGAACCACAAAGGTCATTGGTCAGAACTTTGAAACAGAGATCCCAGCAATACAGGGGGAGGCTGTAAGGAGAATCTAAGTCAGGGAATCCATACAGACAGTAAATACTTTTTCTTTTGATGAGAATTCTTTTCCTCTGGAATTCCTGGCATACCTGTGTGCCAGAGTTTTGTTTCAACAAATCTGTTATTTTCCTTCCCTATTAGTCATCGTCCTCAATGAGTCTTGGGTCTTAAAAAGCCATCATTATTGCCACACTATTTTCTTACTTTAGTATACCATTAGAAAACTCCTATTTTTTTCTGCTTGAGGTGGGAATGATGATTTTATGGTGGTGGCGTGCAGAAAAGGAACAACAAAAAGTACCTACCCACTAAAGCATTCAAAGATTGCTCAAGAAGAATTTCTGCAAAACTAATAGCAATATATTTAAGTATAAAAATACACTGTAGAAGTAATTCAACCAATTGTCTTTCTTTTTATTCTTAGAAGCAAAATTGTTATTCATATGGAGAGACACAGCTCAACCCATGTGAAGATGTAGCTTTGATATATAGATATCTATATATGTAATTTTATTTTCTCTACCTTCTGACACTACCTGCTCTGAAGTAATGTTTAGGAAAACTAAAGTAAGTATCTCATAGTTGAGATTCATTCAACATAAAATGTTATCCTTCATCAATTTTAACGTTATTTCACAAATAATGAATGCTATGTAATAAAGTGACAGGAGTGAGGGAAGTGATATAATTATCTGGTGTGGTTTTGACACTGCCTTTATTTTTGAAACTGCACTGGTTGATTAGTTTTAAAACATAAGGAGCACATACAGGTTTCTCCAATGTCTTGTTTTTGTACTTCTTGATGTTACTTCTCTTTTTTACTTCATTATTATGCCCTCCTCTGTTGCAGGTTGTATTTCTTCTGTTGCTTTCCTTGTTTTTGATTGTGCCATATAGTGACTTGTTACACAACCAGCTCTCAGGCTGTGATTTGTAGTCGCTTTCCACAGCACGTGCTTCCCAGTTATAAATCCATACTAAACAGCATGTATTTGAAAGTTTGGTGATAAAGGTGTGTGATAGTCTGGAAGAAGACGTGGTAGCTCAAAGTGACCTTTTGTTTCAAAAGCTTGGGGGGCAGCTCTGTGGGCAGTACAGTCATGCAGAGCTGGAGCCGTATCTTGCATGGTCTGAAGGTGAGGTGAATACCTCACGTCTGTCCCATCCTTACCTGGCCAGCTTCTCCATCAGAGCATGCTGGTGTCCCTGTAATACACAAGTAAAAGAAGCTACATGCATCCCCTGGGGTGGGGGAGGCCTTGGAGAACACAGCAATGACTCCCTTGGCACATCCCCACCTCTCAATGCACATGGGGTGAGTTAAGTGTGTAACCAGCAGGTCAAGGGAGGTTCTCCTGCCCCTCTACTCTGCCCCAGGGAGGCCACATCTAGAGTGTTTGGTCCAGTTCTGGGCTCCACAGGTCAAGAGATACAAGAAACTACTCGAGACAGAGTCCAGCTGAGGCTACAGAGATGGTGCTGAGGGTCCTGGAGCATCTCTGTGCCAGGCCAGGCTGAGAGCCCTGGGGCTGCTGAGCTGGAGAGGAGAAGCCTCAGAGGGGATCTGAGCAGTGCTGAGCAAGAGCTAAAGGGCCCTCCCTGGGGGGCAAGAGGCTGGGGCCAGACTCTGCTCAGTGGTGCCCAGGGACAGGACAAGGGGCAACGGGCACCAACTGGAACCCAGGAGGTGCCACCTGAGCAGGAGGAGAAACTTCTCTGCTGGGAGGGTGCAGAGCCTGGAGCAGCTGCCCAGAGAGGCTGTGGAGTCTCCTGCTCTGGAGAGATCCCAAACCCTCCTGGCTGTGACCCTGGGCACCCTGCTGTGGGTGACCTGCTGGAGCAGGGGGTGGAGGAGATGATCTCCAGAGGTCCCTTCCAACCCCACCCTGCTGGGATTTGGTGATTCTATGATCTCGTGCAAGCACTTTATTGCAGTTGCTGTATCTTAAGGGTTTTGCACTCTGCTGTTATGGACCATAATAGGATTCTGTCTTGGGACTTGTGCTACAACTCACTTCTTTTTCACCTTCATAGTGCTCACTACATATCATGGTGGTTTGTCTCCTTTAAACTTGTACTGCTAGTTAAAATATGTGGAGAAGCACTGCTGAGGAATTTTGGGTAGAAAATCTGTATAAGCAAGCCTGAAAGGATATGAGGAATTCTGTGATGTTTTCACAAAATTTGTGGTTTTTTTCAAAAACCCACTTTGTACATTGTTTCTGTGTTACTGAGAACTCTTCACTGTTAAATTATTCACATTCCATCAGTATAGTGGAATGTGAATAATAGTATATTCATTGCAGTGGGCCTTGGTATGGCATTGGATGATATATATAAAAATGTAAAGAATTATGTTATAGTATTCTGGACAGTAATTAGAGTTTTAAGAAACTCGTTTTTCTGGATGATTTTACTTAAGCACTGCAGGATAGAAGAGTGAGCAGCCTGATTTTCATTGAGGTGTGTTGCCCAAAGCATGATGAAAAGCTTGTAAAGTTCAGAGGAGGTGGTGAAATACAAATTTGGCTTTCTACCTGAGTTTACCCATATCTGTAAAGTCATCTTATTGATGTTTTCATACAAGGTTCCAGAATTAACTACTGATTAATTAACTGTAGATGCAGCATCAAAACAAAAGCCCTGTAGCTTTTAAATACTCTGAAATCATGTAGGAAAAAAGGATGCTCTAATAAAGCAAAAGGAGGAAGACCAAAAGAAAATTTTCCAGCCCCATCTGTAAAATTAGAGTTGTTTCTGTCTTCAGTAAACGTTATGCATCATTTTCACCCAAGGAGAACAAGTACAAGGTAGTAGACAGCTCTTCTACTTTGTCTCATTTCTTAACAAACATGTAAATGTTCAGATGAGGTACTAAGCAACGAAACCCCATCCCAACAATGATAATACTAAATGATGTGTGAATGTGACCCAGAGGACGTGTGTTAAAATAGAATTAAAAAATACAGAGGATATATCACTGTGCTGTTGCAAATATATAGTTGAATCTGCGTGTGCATTTATTTGAAGCTCATTAACTCTTGTTTCTAGCTGGTTTGTGTTACTTTTGGTGCCATGACAGGTATCTTCCAGCTACGGTGCTTTCTACCTCAAATTTTTTCCAAAAAAAAAAAAAAAACAAACCTCAACTGTGGAATCAGACACAAATATGTCTTTACTACTTAAATTCCACTAAGGGTTTTCAAGGACCTAAGAAAAAGTTTCATGCTTTTAAGATGCGAGGAGAGGCTGCAGGAAGGGGCTCTTGATAGTTTGTTCTATTTTGGATGAACCGAGCAGCTGTGAAGCCCTTAATGAGGAAGACAGCTTTTGTGATTATCTCAGACCTCCGTGGGGACTTTTTCCAATAACTCAGATCCTGCTCTGGTTATACGCCCAAATTCCTTCATTCTGCCTGATATTTATTGTAGGTTATTTCAGCAGCACTGTCTGCAGTTAAGATCTGTCTGTAACTTCCTCAGCTGCCTTTGACTTTGTCAGTCTTCAAATTCTGGGGTTGAAACTTTTCTTTGAGCCCATTGTTTCTGATGCACAAAAATTGTATGCTCACCTAAAATCTTTGCAGCCATTTTGAGGACATGGTCCTATATTTTTAAACTTACTAAGACTTCCTAAAAAAGGTTCAGTTTCTGCTGCTGGTGTTTTGCCCTTTGTGTTCTGCCTGCACACTGACATGTGTTGGCCAGCTCCTGAAAGCTGCCCCTCCTGTGTGTTTGAGAGACATGTTAAACGTGAGGAACAGGTTAAATGTGTCCCGTCTTGTCATATCCACTCCTTTCCCCTAACAGCAGCCTCAGAGCTCCATCCTGAAGCACCAAGGTCTGCAGAGGATCCTCCAGAGACAGTGCTGGGGAAGGCCCCTAGCAAGAATCAAGAGCTCGAAAAATCCCTTGTGTTGTCTGTCTCCTCTCCAGGCAAGGAAGAGGAATAGGGATCCTGATTTGAAACTCAGGGTTTTGGGGAGGGAGGGAAGGAAGGAATGGAAAAGCTTCCCCTTATAGAAATAGTGGGAAAGAGCACAAAGTAGGGTGCTGCTGAGCATCAAGGTGGGGTTCTGCTGAGCATTGTGACAATCTGGGAATGAGGGGCAAGACCAGGAGAAAGAGTGGAGGGTGCAGAAGCAGAGAGTGAGTGAGTTCCCTTCCCACAGGAGTCAGCCAAGGACAGAATAGGTAGAAAATAAAGGAAGGAGACCAGTGAGAGCTGGCAGAGGTCTGGTGAGAGAGCAGTTGGTGGGTGGAGAGGTCTATACCTGCTGGAATACACTTACCTAGAGAACAGACAGTTGAATTCCTGAGTCTTGCAAATAGCTTTGATGGGCATCAGCAAAACCTTTACCCACTCTGAGATGCTGTTGTGACAGCAGTGGCCAAGCCCTGCCATTATGCAGAGCATTGCCTCAAGTGGTAAACACTGAGCTGCAGCTCTGAAGAGCCCAGACCTGCTCATGAACCATCAGTGTGACAGGTCATTCCACAGCTCCTTACAGGATTGTTGAGATCCCAGCTGAAGCTGCCCCTGCCTTCCTCTCCCTGATGTCAACAGAAGCTGGGGTGGAAGTCAGGTGCTGTGGAGATAAGGAAGGAGAAGTGACATCGGAAGGAAGGTCGGCTCAAACCTCGAGTTTGCTCTCCTGTATATTAATAAAGATGCAAGGTCAGTGATGATACCACACATACTTCAGCATCACAAGGTCAAATCTCTGCCTTGGGTTTTCCAGGTCATCAGTATTTTGGCTTGCTAGTAATGCAGAAGTGAGTAGGGAAGTGAGGCTTTTCACAAGTGTGTGAATAACTAAGCATTAATGATTCTGTGTTTGGGAAAGAAAATGTACTCCTTTTGCCCTGAGAACAACTTCTCCATGTGTTTCAAAGATCCTGTGTTGACTAATGAATGCATTAGAACTTCTATAAAATGGCAAAAAAATCTTTCAGAATGGGAAAAGGTAGGCCACTTAAAAATGAGAGCTTCTTTAGTGCCATATTCAGCTGTTTGGATTTGACTGACAGATGCTGAGACTTGAATAGGTGTAGAAAGGTACAGAAACCATGTCCTTGTGATTCTGAGTCTTGAGTTCTGCTCACTTAAATTGGTGAAATTTCTCTGTCTCTAAGTCCAGAGTTTGGTCGTTTCAAGGAGGATGCTTCTCTCCCTGGTGTGTGTGGCACATTTAAACATGCACACAAAATCTGTCCTTGCTTTGACACCGGCGCTCTCATTGCTCTGTTATTCTGAAAATAAAAAAAAAAGTTGAGAATGTAGCAATGGCTATTAAGAATGATGAAACACTGTTCTGTAGAAAGCAATAAAATACTCTGCATTCCCCTATTCACCTTTTAAGGATGTGCTTTGAAATGAGCATCTACAAAATGTACTGTTCTGCACTGGTTAGTAAACATTATTGATGATGCTGCTGGGTCAATAAATGGTTTTTTAGAGCCGTGGAACATTTCTATGTTAAAGTGCAGCTAAACATGCTGGAGTGGCAGACGTCTAAATAAATGAAGTGTAATGTTGCTGAAACAATGAACTGCTGGGAGGTGAGGTGGGTTCTGTGGAACATCATCTATTTGGAGTGCACGGACTGCGCTTCCCACTGCAGTGGGGAGCTGTAGAAAGGGGGACAGCTCGGGCTGCAGCGTGTGCTGGGTGGGGAAAAGTAACTGTACAAACAACAGGGAGGGTGCCAGGGCACACCTCTCCACGCTGAACACGATTTAACACAGTCTGTGGAAATACAAATATAATTAAATTTGTGGCAGAGAAACCACTGGAAGGGGCACGTTTGCTTTTTAATAGCATGAAAATACACTTCTCCCTGCAGAAGCATTACCTCGACAAAAGCAGCAGGAAACAGTTTTCCACTTAGTATCATAATAAAGAAAATCTTGTTTTGTCGGATTTGTTTATCTTGGCAAATTACATTAGAGATTATAGAATAAAAATTTTATTTCTCAACGTATCTAGCAACAGCAAACCTTAAAAATCAGATTTAAAATCTCCGCTTTTTTTTGCAGGCTTTTTTAATTACTTGGTGTGCTTTTTTCTTTTCTTTCTTTGGGGTGGGTTGTGCCCTGTCCAGCTCATATTGCTTGTTGATAAGTGATACGAACTTCTGAATGTTGTCCACCTTTACTTCCCTTCTAGCCTGCACCTCACTTCTGTTTTTCCAGGGCTTTAAATGAAGAGTCACTAAACTCTAGTCAGAACTTAAGGTTTTTATTTCTGTAGTTTCTTAAGAAAACTAGTTCCATTTTATTTTTCAAGGCTACCATTCTTATCATTCGTGCAGCTCCCATGGTTTCTCAGAGATGTCAGCTGCCTTTCCACTCCATTGTGCTGTGGTTTTTTTATAAAAAAAGAAGTCAAACTGAAAATTTACAGGATATCTTACCTTTTGTGAACTGTACTCTAAATACTGTTGTGTTTATCTCAGTGAAGTATTTTGAGTTTGTACTGTTTATGCTAATAGAAGAAGCCATTGTTTTATTGGTAGTGCAATTTTTACACTTAAAGATGTGAACATACTTAAGCTTTCTTGGCATCTACTGTAGCATCCTAGACAAAACTGCCAGCTAAAAGTGGACTGGGAGACTTTTATTTTGCATTTTGTTTAAAGGAAGCATTGCAGAATATAATTATAACCATCCTACCAGGGAACTAAAAATACTTGCTTGTCTCAGAGGCTCCAGCCCAGGGGTGGTCGCATGACTACAGAACTCAGGTTCTTCAAACACCTGGAGCTGCCTCATTCTCCTTTCTCAACGAGGATTTATTCTCTGCTGAATTCTCATTTCTGCAACCTACAATCTAACTCTGCACAAGGAAGTTTAGAGGCTTGGTAAATAACTGAAGAAAAATATATACCTAGCATGCTAACGTGTAGATATCTCGCACATTTAAATAATATTTAATTAAATTTAATATTTATAATATTGTTTAACTT
>NW_008624390.1:4522-4769 GCF_000691845.1 Merops nubicus | reverse complement strand
GCAGCAGCATCGCCGCCCAGCACCAGGCGTCGCGGGGCCTCATCCTGCCCGGCCTGCGGAAGGGGCACAAGGGGCACGGTGAGCGGGGGGGTCCCGGCTCCCTGCACTGCCTGCTCTCCCTCGGGCTCAGCCCAGCCTGTTTGTCTTGGTGTTGGATGTTTAATAATTTGATGCATTTCATCTATTTCACAGAATCACAGGATGTCAGGGGTTGGAAGGGAACTCCAGAGATCATAGCATCCAACCC
>NW_008624390.1:3641-4026 GCF_000691845.1 Merops nubicus | reverse complement strand
GACACACTTGTCTTAATGCCCCCCAGGATCCCTCATGCTGAGGTGGAACCTCCTGTGCTCCAGTTTGTGCCCATTGCCCCGTGTCCTATCGCAGGGTGTAAGTGAGAAGAGATTGACCCTTTCTTCCTGACACCCAGCCCTCATCTATTTATACACATTAATTAGATCCTCCCTAGGTCTTCTCTTCTCCAGACTAAAAAGCCCCAAATCTATTTAACGTATCCTTGCACACATGTAACACATTCAGCACGTAGAATGGAATCGATGGCTGGCCTGGTGCAGTGCCAGTGCCCCTGACAGCCCGAGCCAAGCTGCACCTTCCCCTTTGCCCCCCGCTGGAGCGCGGGCGCATCACGGAGCGCTTCCCCCACCCCCCCCCAACCCA
>NW_008624390.1:3163-3572 GCF_000691845.1 Merops nubicus | reverse complement strand
AGCCCGTGTTGACAAAAGCCTTTTGAAAGGGCAGAGCCCCCCTGGCCGGCCGCCCCGGGCGCAGCCTCCCTGCGTCAGCATTTCCCTCACACGGCCCCTGCTAGAAGGTGCCAGGCCTGGCCCCCACCCCTTTGAAACCCAGTGCTTTGGAAAAAAAAATAAAAATAGGGCTCGATCAATTTAATTTGCCTTGTTTTGCTGCCCTGCTCCTCCAAATATTTTTTCTTTTAATTTGAAGAAAAGTGCAGAGAAGTGTGCGTCCCCCTTCCAGCTGTCTCCACCACTGGAAACGCCACAAACCCAAGCAGCAAACTCTGCACGAACTAAGACATGAGGATTTTTTTTTTCCTTCCTATTTCCCCCCCCCCTCTTTATTTCCCCTCCAGCATCCAAGCTTATGGATCATAAC
>NW_008624390.1:0-3079 GCF_000691845.1 Merops nubicus | reverse complement strand
CTGAGGCGTGTACCCAAACCTGACGCTTTCCCCCTTCCTATCTCCCCCATTCCTTCTCTTTTTATCCTTCCTATCTCCCCAGCTCCTTCTCTTTTGATCCTTTGACTCCGTGCCGGGATGCCGCCCTTACCCGTGCCCCCGGTGCTGCGCTGGGGATGGCTCTTCCCGTCCCTGCCCGCCGGGCTCCACTCAGGTCGGACTTTTCCCAGTGGATAAAGCCCCAACGAGTGGAGCCGACGTCACTCGTCCCCCCTCCTGTGCAGGCGGGGAGGGGTAAGTGACAGTCAGGGGGATGGGTAACGGGGGCCGGCGGCTCCGGGGAGACAGCAAAGTGTGGCTGGGGATAACCCCGGGGACACAGAGCTCAGCCTGGAGGAGGAGAGAAAACCTGATCATCTCAGGTTTAAAAACTCCGTGGGTTTAAAACAAGGCTAAGCAATCCAGAGGTTTTCTTCTAGAGGTGAGTTTTACCTGCTGGGAGGGAAATGTGTAGAGGATGGAGCCTGTCGACCACGGTGCGTGGGGATAAGTCATCTCTAAGGGCTGGATAAAGCATAAAACCCCAACGCTCCCCACCAGAAACCTCCAGCAACTGCAGGGCAGGAGCATTTCTTCCTGGGAAACTTCTCTGCTGGGATTCAGGCAGGTTTTGCTCTTCTCCCTCGTTGCCCCAGGCCCACGCAGGGCCCATTTCAGTAGCATTTCTGTCCTCAGAGTGCTTTATTTTGAACAAACCAGGCTCTAACTCGGGGGTTTTCATTCTGTATTAAGTTGCTACATATCTTTTTTTCTTGTTAATCAACGAAGCAATGCCACAGTCATCCTTCAAATACATAAAAAACCTCTCTTGTTGTACAATACTTCTCCTAACACGTGTTAAAGGTGGAAAAGGTACCATGAAAGTTAAAAAAAACTTACAAAAACTCAGAGGAGGGAGAAAGTCGGAGTTTTAGTTCACATCGAGGTATAAAATCCGTATTGCTGGTTTTGCCTGGGAGGAAAGAGGTTTTTCCAGGCGTGGTGGTGGTAATGGAGCCAGTTTGTGTGTTGGCACCACTGAAAAAACCAATTTGCTAATGAAAAATGTCTTTCTTTCTGCCTCCCCCTCCTGCCCCCCCTGTGCTTTCACTCCAGCACCCTCGGGAGACGCTCAGCACCCTGCGGTGCCATTTGGCAGGTTATGGCTACCAGAGAGGTTTGACATCAGGTTGTTGGTTTTTTAAATCCCTAACATTAGTGCAAATTAGAGCAGGGCAGGGAGGGGGTTACGTGGCCAGAGGCGGGGTTAGGGAAGGCAGCAGGAAAATGATTGACACTGAATCCAACCGCCTGTCCCCAGGGTTGAGTTCGGTGCCAAAACTGTTCAAACCCCCCAGTCCTCAGCTGACCCTTCTGATTTACAAAAGCTTCCTGTCACCTGGGAATTATTGGAATAGAAATGTGCTTTTTTTGTGTTGGTTTTTTTTTTGTTAAAAAGGAATTATTTGTGCTCTCTTGCCACCCAGCAGCAGGCCCTCTGCCGGGAGCCACGTGCTGAAGCGAGTCTTCAAACTCCAGCCCCAAATTCTTGCTCTCCAACACTTGCAGCCCTCGCTCAGCCCCGTCATGGATTTCCTCTTTTTCTTTTTTTTTTTTCCCCACTATTATTTCCAGGGATTTGTGGTTTTTGGCCAAAGCTGCCAACAGCCAGAGCCTTGCTGGGAAAAGCCCCGTTTGCAGAGGAGGAGCCCCCTGTGGATGCTGCGCAGGGGAGGATGGGGTGGCTCAGAGTCGGAGTGATCCGGGCGGACACCGGGAATGCTCCAGGGACGACGGGGGGTTTGGGATTTGGTACAGCACATCCTGTGGGCAAACGGCTCTTCACGGGGTGCAGCCAGGAGCCAGGGCACGGGTGAGGTGTCTCACATGGCCGTCGGACCTTCGGAGATCTCCTCCAGCCTCTGCTCGATCATCAGTCGGAGGATGGAATATCTGCAGAGGCAAAGCGCAAGGGAAGGAGGATTTTTGCAGCACCCAGCTGGGCTTTTAACCCAAATTGCTAAAAAACCCCTGAAATAATGCAAAACCCAGTAGGTCGTGCATGCATGGGGGATGCAAGGCTGTGCAAATGAATTTGGGGCACCAAAATAACCCCTTGCCCACGTCCTTGAATCTCAGGGTGTCCCCTCAACGCCACCGCGCCCGGCGTACTTGCGCATGAGCTTCTTCACTTCCCGATCCTCCTCTTCCTCCAGCTTCTGGATGAAGCTCCTGAGGACAGGCATCTCGAATTTGATGTACTGAGCAACCTGGGAGGGGAGAGAAACGCCGGGCGGGGTGGTGAGGAGGATGATGTGCCCACCCTGCGAGGCTGAAGGGGACTTTGCAGCATCCTCGCCCCACGTTTAACCGGGGAGGTCAAGGGCACCCACGATTTTTGCAGCAAACTGAAAAGAAATTTCATTTCCTCCACGTGGCACGGAGCTCAGCTTGTGCAAACGAGTACTAGCTAATTATTAGGAAAAAACCCACCTAAAGCTGAGTTTATTTTATGCACGTGGAGAGCCCTGCGCATCCCCGGCGCTGTTTAAGCCCAAATATGCCCCAAAAGCGGCTGCCTTGGGCTGAGGTTTGAGCAGCAGGGATGCGGGAGGAGGGACCAGCAGATGGCACAAACGAGCCGGTCCCACCCGCAGCGCTGGGGGGACACCCGGGATGGCGCTGGGCAAAACTGGGAGGGGGTTTTGCTGCTCTTCAAGCACCGAGGCAGCTTTGCCCCAGGAGATGGGGAGTTCCACGTGGGAGCAAAGTGATTCCTGCACCGTGCTGGGTGGCCGGGCCCAGGGAGTGGGGTGAGTGGAGTGAAAGTTGGTGGCCGGTCACAAGAGGTGTCCCAGGGCTCAGCACCAGGGCCAGAGCTGTTCAATATCTTTGTCAATGATCTGGGTGAGGAGATCGAGGCACCCTCAGACACTTTGCACATGACACCAAATTGGGCTGGAGTATTGATCTGCTTGAAGGCTGGGAGGCTCTACAGAAAGATCTGGCCAGGCTGGATCCATGGGATGGGGCAAATGGGATGAGGTTCAAACAGGCCAAG
>NW_008624389.1:0-2511 GCF_000691845.1 Merops nubicus | reverse complement strand
TTATTATTATTATTATTATTATAACACCGAGGTTGGTGAGGTCTTTGGGACTAAATAAAGTCTCAGAAAATCATTAGTTTAAGTTCTGTATTATTCTATACGGTAACTATCTCTGTTGGGCAGCCAAAAAAACAACAGGTCAGAGTTGCTGACATACCTGTATGTTGTGGCCTTATTACTCTATAAAGTCATGAAGTCTCTGAAAGAAAAAGATTTCTGTGTAACTTTTAAAATGCTGTTCAGTATGATGTGATATAAAGGCTTAAGTGTGAGGAAGTTATATTCTTCCACTCCTATCTCCCTCAGGGGAACAGCCTTACTCTTCATTTGGAGAAAGTTTTTTGTATGATCTGAAATTTGTAGATCTTTGATTGGGACTAACATTAAACTGAACTTTATTGTAAATGATTCCTACCACTCTCATTTACTGTTTATGAATCTGATTTTTTAATTTTTTTTTTTAATTTTTTTTTACCAATAACTTTGGGATATTATATGGTCTCAATTAAAATTGCTCTCATTACATCAATTAAAATTTTCAACACCATTATCCATACAACATCTTCACTATTATATTATTAAAGTTCTTCTAGAGCCATAGAGACTTTAAAAAGTATTTTTGTAACAAAGAAAATGTCCCATATTTTTAGCATCACTATGAATTATATGTTATTATCAATTAAGTGCCCTCTTAAAGCAGGTCAAAATAAGAGGTTGAAATGAACATAATTTGGTTGAACGGGAAAATATGTCAGCCTCTTGTAAAAAATAATAAATGGTAAATATAGATAGAACATACTTTTTTGACTTATATTGAAAATACATGAGCAATATGATTTTTCCCAGGAAAGTCCACTGTCTTATGGCTGTGTATTTCTATGTTTGCTCTGATGACATGCTGTGTATTCATCTTCTACATGTTTACTATAGTGCTTGTTTTTGCAGTTGGAGTGCAGACCTGATGAAACCAGGCATTGGAAGTCATCAACAGCAATGGCTGAGATGTGGCCTGAAGTGTACTTCTCAGTTGCTTGTGATGGTGGCATGGGGCTCAGGAGATCATTCTTACAGTTTGATGATGCCTTCCAAAAGTAACCTTTTGCTTTTCGTGTGTTTCTTTGGTCTTTGTTTATGTGTGTGAAGGTGGCACAGGAAATAGGCTACTTCTTTCTCTCAGCATGACAGAGATGTGGAAAGGGAAATACACTTCAGGCTGCATCTCAGCCATTGCTGTTGTCACAGGGCAGAGATGCATACCATGGCTAACTGAATGATTCTGGTCTGGTAAAGAACAAAGACTGCTCTATTAGTTTTGTTTTTTTTTTTTTTATTTTTGTCTGAGAACCATCCTAGAATTTTAGAGCATGGGCCAGGTAATGCAATATCAAATGAAACTGTACTGTGAAGTCATAGACTCTTCAGTAACTGGAAAATCTTGTTGTAACAAATTGAAATGTCTCAGAAATAACTCTTGGAACTAAACAGAAGGTTATAATTTCACTTTACAGCTGCACACATGAATGAGTGAAGAGTTAATCTAGATCAATAGTACATCAATGAATTTAAGGGTTATACTGCAAAACAGCAGGCTATAGAAGATCTTGTTTTTTAACAAGTTACCTCATTATGCTTATTTAATAGACATATTTGGAACCCACCTTAAAAAAATCCTACCAGTACAATATTTTTTGCTTTCAGAATGAGATTACTTTCATGCTTAGTTATACATTAGCATCATATGCCCCTGTGCTGCATGCAGTGTTAAAAAACATATTACAAGCTCCATAGCATTTTTGCATTGTAGTCGTGTGATTATTTGTTATATTCCCTATTACATGAATCCATTTTTGTAATTTTGCAGCCATATAGTATACTGCTCATAGATTCATCTCTATCATGATCTTCAAAGAGCAAGGCCACATTTTCTTTTCATGAACAATAAACAGTTCAACAACCTGAAAAGAAAACTGCCTCAGCTTTTTTTCTCATGCTTGACTATTGTAACAGAAATGAGTTGGCTGTGTTAAGAGAGTGGGTGTTCTGAATTGAAAGATGAGAAATATAGTTAGTTTGAGTCTCCTCTGAGTCTATGACAAAAATCTCAATGATAAAAATTCAATGTTTTTATTTCCAAGAGAATGTATGCTGACACTTTTTTCTGCTCTTCTATGTCTCATAAGCAGCTGTACAGGTCTATGACAAATGAAGGTCTATTTATGTAGCTGCTGTTTCACTTGTCAAAGTAACTTAAACAAACAGAAAAAGTAAATCAAAGACAAGTAGGATGAGATTAAGTTGCTTAAACTGATGTGTTTACTGAAAAATACTGCGAGAAGCTTGTAACAGCTTTTAAGAAAACCCTCAAACATATATGCTTTTATTTCTGTTTCTTGGATAAAACTGAAAGAATACTTTCCTGCATTTTTTATAGCTTCCATATTTCTTCTATATAAAGTATTTTGGTATGGAAGGAGTCCTATTTTCTCTAGAATTTTTCTCAAATGGACTGTA
>NW_008624388.1:11621-12264 GCF_000691845.1 Merops nubicus | reverse complement strand
GTGGGGCAACACAGCAGAAGTCATCTTCAAGAAACAGAAGAAAATAACTGAAAACCTCCTGAATTCTAGTTTTGCCATAAAACCAATTAACGTTAATCAACCTGCACGAGAGATTCAGTTTTGGGGAGTAAATGGCAAGATGGGCGTTGCCAAATTGCGATGGATGTAATCAGTAAGATATCAGCAACATCTCCGCCAACCTCCAAAAAGGAAACAAAGGCTTTCTTGGGTGCTGTGGGTTTCTGGAGAATGCACATCCCAGCCTACAGTCTGATTGTGAGTCCTCTTTACCAAGTGACCCGGAAGAAGAATGATTTCAAATGGGGCCCTGAACAGTAGCAAGCCTTTGAACAAATTAAATGTGAGATTGTGCATGCAGTAGCCCCCAGGCCAGTCCAGGCATATTAAAAACATTCTATACGCTGCAGCTGGGCAGAATGGTCCTACCTGGAACCTCTGGCAGAGAGCACCCAGGGAGTCCCTCTGGGGTTTTGGAGACGCGGATACAAAGGATCCAAGGTCAACTACACTCCAACCGAAAAAGAGATCCTGGCAGCATATGAAGGAATTGGAGCTACCTCAGAGGTGAAGCACAGCTCCTCCTGGCACCCTGACTGCCAGTGCTGGGCTGGATGTTAAGAGG
>NW_008624388.1:0-11344 GCF_000691845.1 Merops nubicus | reverse complement strand
GAGGTGGAAGGCTGCTGTGTGGAGTCCCACACGGCGAGTGGCTGATGCTACTGAAGGACAGGGTGAATCGAGCCCGTTTGCATAGGTGAAAGCATCCAACAGGCTTTAGATATCGCCCAGCGGGCAACTGGCCGCTGCTCTACCTCCACACCGACTCAGGGATGGTGGCAAGTGCCCTGTGCGGGTGATGACAGCAGTGGAAGTGGAGCAGCTGGCAGCACAGAGCTAAACCCTTCGGGACTGCTGGACTGCAGCAGGATATTGCTGATCACACAGAGAATCAAGCCATGAAGGTACGTACCCAAGGGTCAGGCCACAGAACAACATCAAAACAACCAGTGTGTGGATCAGGCTGCCAAGATTCGAGTGGCTCAGGTGGATTTGGACTGGCAGCATAAGGGTGAATTGTTTATAGCTCGGTGGCCCAGAAGTCCAATCAAATCCTAGGCTGCATCCAAAGAAGCATGGCCAGCAGATGGAGAGAGGTGATCCTGCTTCTCTGCTCTGCCCTGGTGAGACCTCACCTGGAGTCCTGTGTCCAGCTCTGGAGCCCCCAGAACAAGAAGGATGTGGAACTGTTGGAACGTGTTCAGTGGAGAGCCACAAAAATGATCAGAGGGCTGGAGCAGCTCTGCTGTGAGGACAGGCTGAGGGAGTTGGGGTTGTTCAGCCTGGAGAAGAGAAGGGTCCGGGGGGACCTTATACCAACCTTCCAGTACCTGAGAGGGGCCTACAAGAAAGCAGGGGAGGGACTACTCACAAGGGTTTGCAGTGGCAGGATGAGGGGGAATGGCTTTAAGCTAGAAAAGGGTAGATTTAGGTTAGATGTTAGGAAAAAAGTTCTTCAGTATGAGGGTGACAGATCCCTGGAATAGGTTGCCCAGACAGGTGGTGGAGACCCCATCCCTGGGGACATTCAAGATCAGGCTCTGAGTAGCTTTATCTAGCTGGGGATGTCCCTTCTTATGGCAGGGGGGTTGGACTAGATGACCTTTACAGGTCACTTCCAGCCCAGACATTCTATGATTCTATGATTCAAAGAGCAAATGCCACAGCAAATACTGGCTTTGCCCACATTGCAGTCTCATGCATGAATCTCCTTTGACTTACTGAAAGCAGATCTCCCCAGGGCAGGTGCATGTTTTGACTTGATACTTTGCAAGATGGACTTAACACCAACAATGCGGGCTGCTTCCACGTTATCAACATTTGATATTGCTGCGTATACTCAGAACTGTGATTCTGGAACAGCATAATACATAAAATGCTGCCATTTGCAAAGTCTCCACTCTTGAAACATTGAGCCATCAAAGAGTTATGCAGATCTCCCTGCCTAACTCTATACCGAAACATCAACTGAGCTTTAAAATAACACGTAATTCTAGGTAGATACACCAACTGGAAAATTCCAGCCTGAACATTTGACATTTGGCCAAGTGGGACTGAAACATCTGAGAACAAGAACTCAAAACAGAAGGTGTAAGCCATCACTACTCCACATTAGTTACTAAAATAACTAGATTAATTTCACAAGTCCGTTGGTACTTTTTGTCAAAATCCAGAATATTCAAGTAGCAATTAAAAAACTTTCTGAACTGCACAAAGGTCTTCAACAAGGTAACTGTAGCAGTGTTTTTGATATAGAAAAAGAAATACGGACTTCCAAAGTCAAGAAAAGCTGGCAGCACACTTAAAATTCTTGTCAGAAGCTGGTCAGGAAGCAGGAATTGCTGATCAATAGCAATTAATGAAGTATTGGTGTCCACTTCCCAAAACACTGTTCTCCAGTTCCAAAACCACAAAAGTTTGTCTAATACCTATAATATATAGCTATATGGGTTCATAAATGAGCAATGTTCTTTCACGAAAAAGTTTAAATGAGAAAACTGTTATAACTATCACATATAATATCCCAGAACCCTCACTACTTGCTCGTTACTTTTATATAGCAGCACTGATGAAAGGTCTGGATTTATTGAGATGTATCAACTCAAGGATGACAGAGTATTAAGAATAATTAAGAAACAAATGCTGAATTCTCTTCTGTACACCTGGTTTGTGCTCTTTTTCATTTCCAGGTAGTGGCCTTTTCTAGTAAAAATGTGTGGAAGGCTTTTTTTGTAAGAAAGTACAAAAGTAGAAAGCTTTACTTATTGTTAACATGCAATATACAAAGATCTTTTTGCCAGGTAGTAACTTCAGATGACTTAAGACTGTGAAGTGTTTTATTTTCTACATTAAGATATTTGTAGAGGATGTCATGTGTTAAGAAACTTAATAAGGTATCTGTAGCAAGTGCTGTCAGAGGAATACATTTTCAGGAAAATTCAGTCTATTTCCATATAAGACACATAGCATGTAAAAGGTGTATATACAGAGGAAGCACAACAAGGTTCCCTATAAGCCTTGCTTTTCATCATACTGACTGATTTTATTTAAAATGAAGAAATGAATTTTATCTCATGTGCATGTAAGCTGAAGAAAAACAAAACTGCTGATTTCCATCTGATTCCATCTCTGTACTAACCACCACCATACACACACACATACATATATATATATATGTACTAATGCTGCTGCTGTTCCAGCTCTGTTTAGGGTGCTGAATGCTGAAGACTTTTTCTCGAGGCAGAGAACAGCTTTATTTTTTTTTACTTTCAGTTTTATGAAGAATGCTATTTTGACACAGAGTTCAGATCAGGAGTAAAAACAATTTTGCCTCCATCCAAACAAAAAGCTTCCTCAGAAATTACAACTTCTACAACATATTTCTTGCAGGTTTGGTTTTTTTCATTTAAAGAAGTAATTTCCAGGCTAGCTTGGCACAACTGTCCTGTTTTGGGGTAGAACAGACCTAATTCTGTTCAATTATTTTACTTTTCAGCTGAAGCTTCTTTCAATTAACTGCACTGTCTAAAGTTAGCAGTATGTATTTGCAAACTGTCTGTTCCAGCAGTGATAATGCTCCATGTTTGGAGTTACCATCAAGGACTGGTGTGCAGACCAAGGTCACTGCTAAATGCTGTGTACCACACGGAGGGGGGCAGAGAGTAAAGTCGCATCTGCAGGGAGCAGTGGACAAGACAAGTGACTCAAAAATTCACTAATAGGGTATTCCATCCCATACCCCTCATATTCAGTATAAAAGTTGAAGGATCATGAGGGTCAAGCACTTCTGCCTTTTTCTCTCACAACATTTAAGCTACTCTTAAAGTAATGCTTAAAATACAAATATCTTGAACTAAAAAAGCAGTCCACTAATTCAGAATTATTTCTTCAATTCTAATTTTTAAGAATATTTGAACATTTTAGCATTAAGGAAACCATATTTTTTGAGACCTAGCTGTCAGATTTCTCAAAGATTCATAGATTATTCTATCAGTAGCAAAATAGCAAAAAATACAGTTCTGCAGTTTTTCTTGAAGATTAAAACAAGTATGACCTAACTCTACAAAAAGTGAAGGCAGCACCACAATCTGCTGCATCGTCAGATCCCAACCTAGGGAGAGGTACTACTAAATAACTGGATAGATGAGGTTAATGGAACCTGGGCACAGCAAAGTAAAAACAAAGCAATAATTATAAAAAAAAAAAAACAACAAAACCAACCAGGTGAGCTTTTCTCCTCCTAAACACTCTTGATGATAAACAGCATAAAATGTTGAAATGAAACACTGCATTACAGTAAATCGTACTTTAGAAGTGACCCTACTTCTGTTTTTCTAGCGCCCGTTTTATGCCACTACAGGCATAAAATTTTCATGAAGACTGAATATATTTTTCAGAACTTTAATGAAAATTGTTATTTCCTATTGCAACAACTTTGTGAAAAGAACACTTTTTGTAACAGAATTAACTCATAATGCAAAGAGAAGCCTGAAGGCATGCAAATGTGCAATCCCCTCTTGAATTCTGTTAAATTTCAGCAGATCCTAGTAATGTATTTTATGGTTTAATGATGCAAGGCCTAAAATTTTGAGTTTCTCTTCCTCTTCCTTGTTTCTAAAAAACATGCTTGTGTCATTCCATTACAGACAAAAAATACTGATTGCTACTGCTGATACTACTGACTGCTAAAACATACATAATCAATAACATTCCTCAAAAATTAATATCCTTGTGTTTTCAGTACACCCTTGCCTCTTTGTTAATCTTCACATTTGGTCTTACGACTCGATTCAAACCAATCAAATTCTGGAATGTGTTCCTCACTGAGCATCACAACTGCAAGTGCCTGTCGCAGGGATGCAGTACAGGCTCTGTATCGACCCCCCCCCTTCACTCAGTTGCACACAACAGACGGCTCATTGCCTGGACTGCTTTCTTCATTACCAAAACATTGATTTTATTCCAGTTTGCTCAACAGCCATGTTCACAAACACAACACACAAGACAAAAGCCATGGAGATTAACATGTTGCATCTGCCTGAAAGAGTACCAAGTACTAATAGTCTCCCTGTCAAAACCACAGAATCAAAGACTTGCTGAGGTTAGAAGGGACCTCTGGAGATCACCTGGTGGTCCAATCCCAGTCAAGCAGGGCCACCTACAGCCAGTCACCTAGGATTTACAACTGCTACCATGAACAGAAAAGGTTCCCCAAGTGTTCAGTTCCTAATGAAATGTGCCTGCTGCAAATTTCAGCTAGCTGGCAGACTTCCCTCTGAAAAATGACAAAGGCTTCTCTGACTATCGGGGCACCTTTCCCCACAAATGACCACCACCTCTTCTGTCTCCCCCCCATTAGTCAACTGCAACACTGGCATAAAGCTCATGTTAACAAACCCAGAGCCCCTTATTGCCTTTCTTATGTTTGCATACCTCTTTTGAGAGTGGGACCTCACTGACTGCAAACTAAGTCTATCAAAATCTGTTTATAAACAGCAGTATGTTACTGGAAGCTTCTTGTGTACATTAAGTGAGCTAGAACAGCATGTTTAGGATAGCACTTAAGGTAAACATTGGTTGAACAGAAGAGAATCAGCATGACACAGCTCTATGATAGTCAACTCTCGTTTGCTAAAAATGCATATGCTTTAAGGCGTGATGCAACTTGAGATACTATGGACTGAAAAGTCATAGAGAGAAAGCATTTGGAGTTTTTATATTATGATACATAGACTGAATGCTTGGGCAGAGACATGTCCCCCTCTGGTCAACTCCCCCCAGTTTGTATAGTGGGAAGTATGTTCTATGGTATGCAATATTCCTTTGCCTAACTCAGGTCAGCTAGCCTGGCCATGCTCCCTCCCAGCTTCTTGTGCACCTGCACACTTACAAAATACGGGAAACTCAAAAATCCTTATCTTATGGTATGTGCTACTGAGCCATGACTAAACAATCATTGTGTTCCCTGCATCACTTACACTTAATCCAAAACACAGCACTATACCAGTTACTATGACAAAAATTATCCCAGCCGAAACAAGAACATCGACCTGTGTGAGCTACTGTCCTAACGTCTCCAAAAGACTACAAGCTTTTGAAATCAGTATCTAGCTGAAGAAGAGATAACTGGATCTTCTGCTGACCACTTGCCCAATACAGAATATTAACGGGCAGAGCAGCAGCCAAACTCCTCCCTCTACTCCCACATCACACCCGCAACCCAAAGTGCTGGACAGCCAGAGGGAGAACAAGTCCATGTACTCACCCACCACAGTGGATGTGAAGAAGGGAGTGAGCTGGGCAAGGAGCCAAGCTGTGGGCAATGGGAGCAGCCAGGCCACGAGCCTGGTTATAGAGTAGGGACCCAGAGACAGCGTCATGGCCCTGCCACCCTGGGAACTCCACTTGCCATGAAGAGTCAGGGAGCCCTTCCCATAGCCAGAATGCCCACACAGGACATGTCCTGTGTGGGCAGGCCTCCCAACACCACTGCAAGCAGAGCCAGCACTTCACTGAGGCAGACGCTGAAGAAAAACCTAAAGATAATTAGAAAATACTACCAAATGTGAAAAAAAAACACTCCACCCCTGAACATGTCTCAATAGCCAACTTACCCATCCAGAGAATTTTACCTCCCTTTGCAGTTCTGCACCAGCCTCAAATATCCTGTAACATTTTGCACTGCATGTGAACTCCAACCAGACATAATGGCAATAGTTCACCTCTATATTGCTGTGTAGAAGACTGCATCTAACCTGAACTCACATGTTCCATGGTCCTCCGTGGACCTGAATGGCTAATATTGCCTTTATCCGTGAAGGCTCACCATATTTAGTTAATAGTCATGCTACCTGAAGGCAATTCAAAATGAACAAATCACTCCTAACTACCCAAGAATCTCATGACACTGAAAGATTATTTATCTTCTTAACAGAAACCATCATCTTAATGCAAGATTAATTGAAACCACCAGATTTGCTCAGTCAATGCCCTGATCTGCCCACTAGCATTGCCACACTTCAGTCAGGCAACTTTAGAATAAAAGCTTAACTATGCCTCTCTCCAGAACTGAATCAGGAACGCTAAGATTTTTTTACACATGGAACACACGCCAGCTTTAGGTTCTTTGTTTCAAACTGAATAGTCACACAGTGATTCAGGTGACCTAAGAGCACAAACACACAAAGAGAAGAGTACTAGTATCACCAAATAGCACTTCTCTTTCAGGCTCCTAAATGGATGGATTAATACATTTAAATAAGTAACAAATGCAGTTTGCACTGCATGCAGGTTTATATCCTTAGGCCCTAATACTACCACTAGCAGAAAGCACAGATTGTAAAGGTATTGCAACAGTCAGAGAAATTTCCTGTATTGCTATTTGTATAATCTAATGCTTCTCTCATTAAGTCATTATATTATTACTGGGTAGTGCACACAAAGAATTTTGAATGAGCAGGGCAGCAGGAAATTTTATGCAGTGACAACACTGAAAGGAACAAGAATGCTTCTAATCCATTATTTATAGGTTTAAAGGGCACTTAGCTCTTTTGCTGCCTTTGATTAAATATGAAATGAGTTAAGATTTCAAACGTGTTCATGAAAATTAGTATTTATGAACTCAAAGAGAGAGACCTTTTCCCTTTCTTATCTATTCACTTCAGGGAACTATACTGCTTACACTGTTACAACAGTAAATACATTATCAACTCCTGCACACATTACTTGTGAATTTCCCAAATCCAAGATCTAACACCTGAGCAGCTACCAGTCTAGCCTTTGTAACGGCTTCAAATATCAGTATTTAACATTAAGACTATATTCCTTGGACAAATTTTAATTTATGTTTCATATGAGGTATAAGAAAGTATTTAAATGATCCACCATAGCCACACATATTAGATTCACAACGACACAGTGATTTCTGTGCCAGTAATCACTGTTGATTTAAAACACATTTCCATGAACACAATAGTTCTAATACCTTGTCCCTTTGTCACTATTAGTACAAATTAGAATACTTTAGTTTTGACAAACCGGAGTTCCAACAGAGTTTAGACTGGTCTCCAACAAGTGTAGAATTAAATACAGAAAATATTTATTACAAGAACCTCTCAATTATTACTTTGTACAGCAGATTTTCTCCTTTGAGTTCTCCAAGTGGGAAGACCATGACTATGAGAAATGTAATTTCCCATTTCTGGACACTGAAATTCTAAGGGATCAGCTGTATCAGCTGAATGTTCAAAAGACCATTGGGCCTGATGGGATTCATTCCAGTGTACCAAAGGAGAGTGTGGATGTTCCAGCAGGATCCCCCTCTATCATCTAACAGAGGCCTTGAGAGTATGGGGAGGTCCCTGCTGACTGGAAGCTAGCCGATGCTACTCCAATTTACAAGAAGAGCATGAGGGAACACCTTATGAAACTACAGACCTGTTAGTCCAACCTCAGTTGCTGGAAAAATTATGGGGAAGATCATACTGGGTACTACTGAAAGGCATTTAAAGAACAAGGCGGTCACGAGTCACAGTCAACATGGGTACGCAAAAGGAAAGCCCTGTTTAACTAATTTGATATCCTTCTACAACAGAAGGCAGAGGAAGGAGTTTTTCTGGTATTGCAGAAAGGTTTTAATAATGCCCCTAATAGCATCCTTCTGGACTAGCAGCCCAGCCGTGGGATGGACAAGTTCATGGTGCTGTGGGTGAGGAACTGGCTGGAGAGCAGGGCTCAACATGCTGTAGTGAGTGGGGTTACACCTGGCTGGTGACCAGTCACCACTGGTGCTCCTCAGGGCTCAGCTCTAGGGCCAGTTCTGTTCAATATATTTTACCAATGATCTAGATGAGGGAATTGAATACACCATTAACAAGTTTGCTGATGATACCAAACTGAGAGGTGCTGCTGACTCTCTTAAAGGGCAGGAGGCCTTGCAGAAGGATTTACATGGACCAGACTACTGGGCAACAATTAATGGGATGAAATTAGTATAAATGCTGGATTCTGCACCTAGTATGAAGTAATTCTGCACAGAAGTATAATCCTGGGAGAGGAGTGTCTGGAGAACAGCCCTGCAGAAAGGGGTCTGGGGGTGCTGGTCAATATTAGACTCAGTGTGGGTCAGCAGTGTGCCCTGGCAGCCAAGAGGACAAACCACATCCTGGGGGGCATCAAGCCCAGCAGGAACAGCTGGTCAGAAGAGGGGATTCTCCTGCTGCATTCAGCCTTGGTGTGGTCTCACCTGGAGTGCTGGGTGCAGTGCTGGGCCCCACGGTTTAGTAAGGATGTGAAGGGATTTGAATGTGTCCAGAGGAGAGCAACAAAGCTGGTGAAAGGGCTGGAAGGAATGTCCTGTGAGGAGTGGCTGGGGACTCTGGGCTTGTCTAGTTTGCAGAACAGGAGGCTGAGGGGCAACCTGATTGCTCTCTGCAGCTTCCCGAAGAGAGTACATGGAGAGGGGAGTGCTGAGCTCTTCTTTCTGTGACCTAGTGACAGGGTGCATGGGAATAGTTCAAGGCTGCATCAGGAGAGGTTTGGACTGGACATGAGGAAACATTCCTTTACTGAGAATGTGGTTAAACACTGTAACAGACTTGCTAAAGAGGTGGTCAAACCTCAAAGCCCATCAGTGTTTAAGAGGCCTTTGGACATGTCCTTCAATAACATGCTTTAAGTTTTGGTCAGCCCTGAAGTGCTCAGGCAGTTGGACTAGATGGTGACTGTAGGTCCCTTCTACCTGAAAGAGTCTACTCAATTCTATTATTTGAAATTGATCAGAAACTATTCAGACTCTCTTCTGATACAGAGTTTGGGTCGTTTTTTTTCTGCCTGTCTCCAGCTGAAGATTTAACAGTTTCATACTTTGAGATATTCCAAGAAAGGCATGTATCCTAAAAAGAACTGCACAGATTTTTTTGCACTTAACTGAAGTAAGTGCTGAAATCAACTGGATTCTATATATTATCATGCAGGAGCACTGATTAAGATTCCTTGAAAGTTGCAGCCTAAAGTTCTCCCAATACATCAGAAATTTCTACAGCCATTTTGTCAAGAGAGAGCCTCCCAATATCTGACCTATAATCTAAGAAATTATGAAAATTTCTGCTACTTGCTATAAAAACTACAGCACTAGGACTTCTGAACGGCCCATCTCAAAGAACTAAGGTCTTCAGCTGCAAATGTCTGATTTGCCTTCCTAAAACAACTTGCTATTTTGAGTAACTTAGAAAAATCCATGGATTAGTCCTGAGGCCAGAAATTATTTTTTATAAACATGGATTTATAAAGCTCACCTACACATTAACTGTAGAGATAAACATCCATTTGTTTAATCTACTGTTCTGGTTTCTAAGAATGCAAGATGTTTATTATTCTATAAACTGTTACTTCAAATGCTGGTAATAGTCTTAGAGAACTTGTTGCAAATTAAACCTTTTACTATCTTTCCCTGCTGCCATCATCTCTTTCTGAAGTATACTGGAGTGGAATACACATTTTGTAGTAATCCATATACAGGCTGCTAAGGATCTGCCAAGTCTGTTCTGTAATGGTAAGCTCCCTTTTAGACATTTTAAGTGACTCCTGCGTTTTCTGCTCAAAATATTAAATTCATTCTTATGAAGGGACTGCTTTAACACTTATTACTGTGCCTCTTTCAGATGTTTACTCATAGCAATCTTGCAACAGCAAATGAAAAAGCTTCTTTTGATTAGTTTGCCATTTTCACAAGGACACACGGTCAACTATGAAAATAAGTTTTGAACTTGAAAGTTATTCTAATTGTACGTTTTCATACTGAAATTCAAAACAAAATTTAAAATTAACTGTTTGTGTTTGGAAGTCTAGAGACCATCTCAGCTTCACAATAAAAGGAAACTTAATTTTTAAAATTCACGTCCACTTGAAAACTACAGACATACGGATGTCAGTTTATTATTCATTTAAAGATAATTCCTTTACTTAGAGAAAAAAAAAAACCCAAACAAACAGAAATTTCTATTTAGAAACTCCTTCATAACCCATATCTCAGGCTCAAATTTCACTACAGCTGTCAAGTAAAACATAAACATAATGCGAGCACCTAATCTTAAAAGAACTAGAAGATGAGCTAAGTTTAATCTTCTCCTTTAAGTATTAAACATTTGGAGTAAGTGAAATTTAATGTACTTCATGTTCATTTCCAGGAAAAAATAGACAGAATAGATTTGGAATCATTCCAAGACCTCCATAAAATTGTATATTCTTGAAACTATGTCAGGTATGCAATATTTATTAGCTAGTTAACGGTAGCACACATCTGCATTTGTTTGCTAATAACCCTTCATACATATGCTTTGTTCTTCTGGTTTTGCCATTAACCAGGACTTTAAGGTGCTACTCAAACACAAGCCAAAACCATGAAAACATTGCCGACTCTTTTTTTCTTTCCAAATTATATAAAATTTCTTATTTCAGAAAACAAGAGGTAACAGATGCTACCAGTTACTTTTTAGCACTTTAACACACAATTTGGACACACAAAACCCACAAAGATACAAAGTCTTACAGCAGTGTGTCTACACAAAATTCAGTTACAGGTCCCCAGGCCCCACCGGAGGGCCTGCTTCTGGCCTTAGGTATCAAAGAATCTTTTGAAAAGGTGCCTGGCCCTTAAAGTACCTTCTCTGGGTTCTTAGAGGTATCAATTTTAACACTGCTCCGATGGAATGAAGCCCCCTGTATTTTCTGGTGCTTCAACTCTTCCCATATCCATCCACTCTGCTATACACTGGGTTCTAACCCACGCTAAAAAGGATTCTGCCTACCCACATGGACGTAGGTGGGGGTAAAGACTTGGGGAACAAGCCCCATCTTCTCTGAAGCTGAAGAAGGAGGACCATGGGCAGCAGACAGTAACTCGGTGGTGGTGTTGACTTCAAGTGGCCATTTTAATTTAAGGGCCTTGGGACCTGAT
>NW_008624387.1:0-210 GCF_000691845.1 Merops nubicus | reverse complement strand
CAGCTTGGCTTCACCTCCAGCTTTCGGTATTTGGGAAGTGGTTTGATGCAGCACGTCCTCCTCCAGTCGCTGCCTGGCCCTGGGGGACCCCGGCACCCCGGGCACCACACAGCCATGAGTCCTTACCTAGCTGCAGTGGGTAAAACCCTTCCTCCTTTATTTTGGCAGATGCAATGGTGACTTGTACGCTGTGTGTCCTGGGCCGGCTTG
>NW_008624386.1:0-12691 GCF_000691845.1 Merops nubicus | reverse complement strand
TCATTAACTGCATTCTCCTTACACCAACGAACACCATAGTTTTGAAGTTTTAAAAGTGTAGGGTTTTTTTCCTAACAGACATTATGGCTTTGAAGTTTTAAACTTTCAGGTGAATAAAAATCAGTCCCATTTTGTAAAGATCATTTAGTAAAATATTTTTTAATGTCCCAGACCTATACAAGCACCCCTTAGAGTACAGGTTTCACTAATCCAGGAGCACTCAAATTCTATCCATTTTCTTAATTTCTATACCAGGAGCTGCTTTCAGCTGCTTCCATTGTCCTTATTGTTACATTTACATACATCTAATTTTTCATAGTGTTTACATGAACTTCACAATTAGATTGCCATGACGTTTAAATTCCTTTCTAGTCAATATGGAAAGTCTCAGAACTTCACAAGACACCAAACCTGGAGGAGAAACCCCCTGAAAAAGTTCAGAAAAATTTACTTTGTGATCTTAGCAGTTGCAGCTAATGAGCCTTACACCCATTTGCAGCCACCTCTGTTCTACCAACACCACTGTTTATATGGTTGCATTTTAGGGTTGAAATCATAGAATCATAGAATCATAGGGGTTGGAAGGGACCTCGAAAGATCATCTAGTCCAACCCCCCTGCCAGAGCAGGGTCACCTAGAGTACATCACACAGGAAGGCGTCCAGGCGGGTTTTGAATGACTCCAGTGCAGGAGACTCCACAACCTCTCTGGGCAGCCTGTTCCAGTGCTCCGGCACCCTCACAGGA
Organism: Merops nubicus; assembly: GCF_000691845.1. Lineage (NCBI taxonomy): Eukaryota > Metazoa > Chordata > Aves > Coraciiformes > Meropidae > Merops > Merops nubicus. Next base: position 11,945 of record NW_008624386.1, on the reverse strand, counting down.
AAAAAATTTTTCCTGATATTCACCTTGAACCTCCTATGCTCCAGATGGTCTTTCCTTCAGTATAGACTTTATTTTTGTTGAGGGTTGGGGTTTTTGTTTAGTCATTTTTCTAAAACAAGGAATCTTGTATCTGACTAGTTTGCAATTTATTCTCAAAAGCAGTTATACCAGTGCAACTGCAGAGGCAACAAACTGCCACACAGAAATTCATGTCTGGGGGCAGAAAGAGGTGGGAATGTCTCATCTGGCTTCCTTGACAGAACAGACATTGACACAAATATGTTGGTTTTGGTCAAGAAAAATGCTGAGCCTCTAGGTAAATATTTGTATTTATTTTGTGTAAAAGGGTAATTTCTAGTCAGGGTAACCACATATTGAAGTATGTCATCATTAAAAGAGGACTTATAAGGAATGAAAAGAGGAACTTTTCTAGCCACAAAATATTGCTTCCACCAGTCATCAGTTTGATTGACAATAAACTTCAAAGATCTCATCAATAACAACACAAGTTTATCAGAGAAGTTACAAATTCCAGTTCTTCATGGGACTTGAAAAACTGGAGAACGTTTCATAAACTGAGAACTACAGTAGCTTTAATTTTCAGATAAACATTGAAGAGTTAATTTTAAAATATTTCAACAGTGAAAAAAAAATTGTGGGTTTAGAAGCAGTTTTGGAACAAACCTCGATTTCGTTTTCAAAATTTTTTCAGCTATATTCAATATGTGCATGACATACATAACACAGAAATATAGTCACAGATGAATAGTAATGATCATTTAAATTATTGTGTAATTTATTTATTATTAAAAGGTATACACATTGTAGACTCCTGATATGTAGCCAGATATAGATAGCATTATTTACAGAGGTTGCAATTTACAAAAATAACAAAAATATTTACAAAATATTTCTTTCCAAAGACCTGATTTAGTTAATTTTACCACTAGGGAGTTTTGTTTTTTTTTCTTTATCTGGCTGGTAATTTTTCCAGTGTTAGATTAGACATCTCTTCACTCAGGATTCTTCACCTTGGAGCCTGACAGTATCACATTCGCTCTATATTTCTTGCTTGTAATGGTAATCAGATCAGTACTGTTGGCTCACCAGTAATTACACAATCTAATGTATTAGCCAGAAAAGTATATGGTCCCTTCACCCAACATCATACCAAACATTTAAATTATAGACTGAGTTACAGAAATGCACAACATTTTCCCAGAGTGAAGTTCCAGAGTGAGCCTCCTGCTCACACTTTCAAATCAATTTTTATGAGCCCTTCAATGATTGATGCATATGGAAAAATAGTAGCCTAGAAAGATGATGCAAAGATCCCCTCTGAGCAGGAATTTCCAAACCCTGCTCATGGCTCCACATCACCTTCCTGAAAATTTGTTGTAGTTGCAAGAGGAATTGGCTGTTTAAGCATTTAAGCTAATGAAATGTGCACACAGTAACGTGTTGATGGACTTGCACACAGGTATAAGCTTCAGTTGCACCATCTATTCCTGGGGCAGTTTAAAAGACCACTCACTTCCCTAGGCTTTTTGAGCCCACACTGCAGGCTTTCCCTCATTTGGAGAACTTCTAGGGGCTCTCTCCTTTCTCTGGGTCCTAAGTTCCAGGACTTCCAGCACAATATTTATCTTAGGGATACTTACTCATCTTTTGGATTGGGTTGGGAAGCAGACAAGGCGGTTAAAAATTAATGAGGGATCACAGGCAGCCAACCACAGGCAGTATGGATACATAAAACTTCCTATGGAAACCCAGACTAAGAATCTACATAACACTGACTTATTGATGGTTTAAGCCCAGATCTCTTATTATACATTTATCTGTGCATCTGGTTTTGCTGGTCAAAATTTGGCATCAGTTTCATGTCGGTCTAGCTCCACTACCTTCACTGGAAATAGCTGTAGATTGTGAGAAAAAGATGGTCTTACTGTGGCAGAGACAATTTGCCTGGATCAGAGAAATTTAAGGTCTTGTATTCAAATCCAGGTGCATTTTAATATCTATATCTAAACAACCAATACTCTTTCAATCAACTCCATTCCTCACCTATTTCCACAAAAGACATAAAAGGGAAATAAAAGGTGGAGGTGCCATAACTACAAATGCTCCAGCTCAGTCTTGAATGAGAAAATCCAAAAATCATGACAGTCAGATAAAGGGAGTCAAGCCAACACGTTCATATGCCTGTCAGCCAAGTAGTTATGCATCTTCTGCCTCAGGTGATGAATCTATAACCTTGAAGTGTAACATAGTGTAACAATATTGTATTTCCATAGAACAAAACATTTGAACTTAGGCTGAACTCTGTTCAGGAGCTTTCTACTGAGAAAAGAAACTACATTTGCATCGATTCTCCTAGCAGCTATGCTCTCAAGCGTTCTTGATGGTAGGCCTAGAGAGTTTTTCTTGTGTGGTATTTACATAAACAGTGCAAGCTGTAGATTTCTATACTGAAAATGATTTCTTAATGATCTTGCTTTCAAAACACAGGTTTTTAAGCAAGTTTTTTTTGTGTCAATAATTTCATATCTGATGGTCTATCAGAATTTTTTATTCTGAAATATGACAAGTGATTTACCATAGATATTTACTCTAATATCAGAAACGCAATGTTGACTATCTTCCTGTGTGAAACCAAACTAGCCCTTGACTTATATTTACAGCAGGGAATGAAATTGAAGCAACATAAATCACTAGGTTTTAACTGTAATTACATTAATAGCAAAACCTCTCATCTAGACAACCAATTTTAATTTGATTTTTTTTATTTGTGCATTTTAGTAATTTCTTGAAAGAAAGATGGACACTTTTTGAGTGATAGAATTTGGTATTTCCTTCTGCTGCATTGAATGTATATATAAATGTATTTAACTTAGCGGTTCTATATGACTATGTTTACTTCATGCCTAAGGTTTAATTTTATTACATTAGCAAATGTATAAGAAGTTAACTTTTCACATTTGGCTAATTTTTTTTTTAAAGTTGATATGTATCAAATATATTAGCATGGAAACCTGAACCTGCTCAAAACAAAACAAGCATTTTTGAATGTTATTTCTGAAATAAAGGTCTCTTAAATATGTCCAGTTTATTAGAAATCTGAAGTATTAATAAACTAATTTTCAGTGCAAATGCAATTGTAAACACAGTTTAAGTAACATAAGTATATTTATGCACTTAGTGATCTTCTTACAGGACTTTAGGAACAGTACACCTCACCTTCTCATATCTCGCTCCTAAACAGAGATTGGAAGAGGTGGGGAAAAGATATTGCTTTCTCTATTCTCTCAACTGGATTTTAAATTTTCAATGAACTGATTATAAACTACCTGGGGTAAAAAACCAAACCAAACCAAACCAAACCAAAACACAACCACCAGAAAACTAAAATACTGAAACACACAGGGAAGGCATTGTCTCTATCTACAGCTAGTTTAATACTTCCACACACTAATTCCAGGAAAACTTCAGCAGAATAGTATTGCTGCTCTTATTTTTATTTACAAAAGCAAATATTGTTAATAGTTTCTAGAAAGTATAGTCATTATATAGATTATGAGAGTTTCAAATTCTTTCTATATGTGTATGTATTATTTTTTAATTACTAAATATATGCTTAAAAACCCAATTAAGATGAAAATAGATTTAATTTTTATCTACCCTTCAATAAATAAATAAAAAAAATTAAACCTGACTGCTGCACTCTGAAGTCTGTGGGGGAAATCTGAAAGAAGTGGTTACATGATGAACTGTCACAAACTTGTTTGTCAAGAATCATAGGTATTTTCAGAAATTAAATGCATTAAATGCATGAAATGCAATAATTAATATCTTGCATTTACATAGATAGCCTTTCATCTCAAAGAAACCCAAAGCTCTTTGCACATGAAGATATAGCCAACATATATTTTCACACAACTTAGTAGTTTCATGCATTAGCTCAAAGAAATCCTTTGGAAATTAGCCACTTATCCAGCATCTCTTTTTCACTAAATAAATAGTAGCTGCTTCTCCAACTATTGTGGCAAGTAAAATTCCAAAACTCTTCAGCAAGTGTCACAGGAAATTAAAAGCATCTCACAAATTACTCCAGCTCCTGCTATACCTTAAAAGTCCTTCTGGGGCTACCTGTCATACTCTTCTTTCATCTCCCCTTCCCCTTGTAAACCACATAGCCCTTACCCTCCAAATTAAAAACAGACAGCTTTTTCATCTCCAGTCTCTGCAACGGTAGCTTATGCATTTATGTCGTGCCTTGTGGCATTGTCAGCTTTATGTTGCTCCTATTGCACAACGATTTGACAAAGTTTTTCACTGAAAAGACCCTTCTCTCTTCATGAGTGATCTTCATTCACGTGTAGTGATTCCACTTCCGGTTTGAAAAGCTGTGACTGATTGCTGGGGATCTGTCCTGGTTCCATGTAAAAAGGGGTTCAGGGCAGGACCCACACGAACAGAACTATGTACTCACCTCTCCCCCCCCGAGAAAGAGAGAGAGAGAGAGAGACACTTTGGGAAAAAAAATGAAGTATATTGTTTAACAAGGAACAGAAAACGAAAAAGGGAGGTAAGGAAAATAATATATACAAAGATTAGGGGAAAAAATACAAAAAATAAAATATACAAAACCCTCAGAAATGGTTCCAGGGTCCCACGGAGTGAAAGGAGAACTTTCCTCTCCAAGCTCCAAGGCAGGAGTGAAATAAACACCCACTTCCTGCCTCTTATCAGAGTGTGTGTCTGAAGGGGAAGTTCACCCCCACCCGGGGTCCTCCCAGTTGCTGGAAGGTCACACCCCTATTCCAAGCCTCAAACCACAACAGGATCCTTACTACTTAGCTGCTTACCCTACATCTGCTTCTTTAAGGATTTAATACAGGCCATAGATTTGTGGAGTAAAAAACCAGATTCTTCTTACACAGGTGTCCATTACACCGTACACATACAGCAGCTGTCACACTGTCCTTTCATTAGCCCATCAAGTCCAGAAGCTTGTCTCCTGCAGTGGCCAAACACTTCATCATACATTAAATACTTCAGCCTAATACACGGTAAACAAAATTTCCTTTCTGATCTGTGCAGCAGCTGAAATCTGCTAACAGTTGTCCTACTGATTCTAATTACAGCGTAGCTTTTAGACAGGATGTTTCTTGATTTATTATAACCTAGGTATAAAATTTAGGCCCCACAGTGTCTTGCACTTTTGTAGTGAAGGAATGGGGGGGAAAACAGCAAGGCACATCTCTCCTCTTGCATCATCACCCATGCAGCAAGCACATTGGCCATCCTTATGCATCACTAGCTGCATGCCTTACTATAGCTAGTCAGGTATTTCTCTTCCTTGCAGTCTGCAAAAAAACATTCCTCCAGGGAAAGTAAAAATAAAACAAACAAACAAACAAAACAAAACAAAACAAACAAAAAAAAAAAGAAAAAAAAAAAAAAGGAGAAAAGTAGCCAAGTTTTCTTTGCATTCCTCTGAGATGCTTAATGACATTAGGCCCTTACATGATTTAAGTTTTTGAAAGAATTCTAGAAGAGCTGTGACAAAATCAACCAAACAGGAAAACTACTTATTAAGCTTTCTGCAGTTCTGCCTAATACTTGGTGTAATCCCACATCTCCCTGAATCCCTCTGGGCTCAGGACTAATGGAACAGTTGCAGATATCTTTTTTGAATCTTGCAGTGATGAACCAAATGTTGTTTTGCTTTTTAGTGTTTGACTTTTCATCTCAGGTCAGTGCTCCAACATCAGTTAGACTCAAGAGAGTAACTAGAAGTGACATAATTCACAAAATGTACCCTGGAGCACAATGAAAAATGATGTTGTTAAATAAAAACAAAGAGTGTGCTGGGTAATTGGGAGCTGAACGTATTTATTACAAATTAAATGACTCCACAGATCTAGTTAAGGGCAGCCTCTGAACATAACCAAGAAATAGAAAGGCATCATTGCTGTCTGTAACATGTTATGCACTAATTTCTCTACTTAAGGTAAGCTGGGATCATCAAAAGACTAGGAAAGGAGCTTCAAACATCATTTCCCATCTTGACCTATACAGTTACTGAGCAGACCCCATTATAAGGGCAGTATTATCATGGCTAATTTGTTCTTGGCCTTAAAGGGCTATTCCAGCAGCTGAAACCTGCTCAGCTATCAGGAAAAGTCTGGTCTGACACTTTCTTTTTTGGTACAGCTCTGTGACTAAGAAACTAGAGAAGCAGTGCTGAGTGGGGCTGTTCTGGCATTAAGTAACTGGAATGTGCTTCTACGCCCAGGGACATCCTCCACTGGTCTGCTAAACTGAATACAAGGAAAGCATTCCAGATGTACAGCTCTGACAACTGGTTGAATATTCCACTATCCTAATTCAGACAGTTTTTATAATAACAGACCATTGACAATACACTTCATTTTATTACACTAACAGAATGGTCTTCAATTGCATCTCTGTTTGGTATGAATTTACATGTTCAAAACGCATGCCAGTTTCAGACCAGAACAGTTAATTTACAAAAAAACAAAACAAAAGAAAAACAACACAAAAAAACCAAACACACAACCCCACAGAAAACTGAGAAAGTGCTGTTTCATAGAGAGATGGAGTTTATTCTTAAAGAAATAATAATGTAATAGAAAACAAACCAAGAAAACTCCAAAATTTTATGACATACTATTTAATGCCATGGTGGAAATCATATTACCAAAGAACTTTTTGTGACATTATAATAATGAAACTATTAGCAAGAATACAACAATTCTGTGCCATGGAATAATTTAACATAAACACCTACCTACTTACTAAGAGCTTGCATCAATGAACTAATGATAGAATGGGGAGATAATGTAATTCTGAGATATGTGACCATTCAGGAACAGGCTCCCTGTATCAGGCTGAAATTTTCATTTATAAAGATAGTTTCTCTTCAGAGCTCTTTGACCTGTGTCTCAACAAAATTTCTTTCCTTGCTTTATTCCTGCTTTCTAATGCCTTCTGTTCTGACCTCAGCATGATATTGTGGACTTCTTGCATATTTTACTAGGCTAGCTGCCATCCTTAAACATTCCACTCCCTGGCAACAAAGACATCCCAAAATATTTTGTTTGATCCTCTAGAAATTATTGTAATAGCTTGGTTCTGATGACAAGATTTTTTCTGTCCATTAAGAGAAACCAGCGGGTTTTCCATCTGAGGCATAGATTGATCCCGTTTACAGCTAATAATTTCAGCCAACTAAATTTCATACAACTTTCTTTGTGCAAATGTTTTATACTCTTGTTATTTTTCACACAAATGATTCAGAAATCAAAATATGGGTAGTCAGGTAGAAAGCCTATCCAAAATGCAGCCTTTACTTTTTTTCAACATCAGAGTACATGCTAGCTCTGATATTTAAAAAAAATCCTTTGAAGTTAGTATAGGTAGTTCTATTTTAATACGCAAATGTCATGGAGATCTAGCCTGAAAAACAGTAATATTCTAGTCCCATTCAAAATGCTTACCCAGGAAAGAAAATTTGTCAAGAATGAAATGAGGAAGAAGTCTAGATTGGAGTACAAAAAGAACACTTTGCTGAAGTTACTAAATGCTTTCCGTACAAAAAGAACACTTTGCTGAAGTTACTAAATGCTTTCCAACAGAAATCTGTTATTGTAATTTCATTGTCACAGTTGAAGGGATTTTCTCCAAAATTTTACTTGTCACTGTAGGTACTTCAGTAGTTCTGAAAGCACTTTAAAGGTGAATCTTAGCATCAATATTAAGTGTAGAACTCTTTTACTTTTTTTTTTTTTAAATTTCCAAACAGAAAATTGATATTCATCTTTTCCCTTTTAGATCAGACGTGGTGTATACAGGCTGCTGAAGCTGTATTTACCAGCTTTGGTAAGAGAGTCCTGATCCCGTTTTGTTCAAAAGCAAACACCCCAGTGATACCAAGGCAGACAGAATGACTTATATAGCATTTAGATGCCAATAAATCTCATTATTTCCTAATGTGGATGGGTCTAAGCTTTCATAGTTCCATTAGTTTCCATCAGAAACATGTCTGCTCTGGCAGTCTTAGAATCAGATGAAATATCCTTAAAATGATTACTGTTTTCAGAATTAACACTGTTTGACATTGAAAGCATCTGAAGCTAAGTGGATTTTATTTTTTCTCAAAAAAGAAGTCATTGTTATGAAAAAGAGGATTAATAAATAGCTTCAGATCTTTCTGTTTCTGAGAGTCTTTTATTAAGTGACAGTCTCTTATTAGAAATCATTTGTCTGAAGTACTAAATTGCCAATCATTTGGGATCATATAGCACTGATCACTTAAACTCTATATGATTCCTCAAGAAGAACGATGCACAACACAAGGATGCTGTGTCTCTCTGGGGAATATCATTATTACATGTTGTTTAGATTTCCTAGATTTTCTTGTCTGAGCTTGGCAGAGAGGGGTCCCATGACAGGTATCTTTATGGTATGTGAATAGCAGCGTCAGGGAGAACTGAACTACATTCAATAGTTTTCTTTAGAAAGTATGTTTTCTTTACTTTTCTTTACATTTTCACTTTATTTAGAAAATACATTTTCTTTAGCAAGATACCAGCTTGAAAAAGAGGTGAATTGCTATGCACAGAATAAACCTGCACACAGAGCATGGGATGATGGAGAGGAAACGGAAAGGTACCAAGTTGAAATCCAGTGGCAAATACAGACTAGAAAGATTAATGCTTTTGGATCAGCAGTTTTCTTTGCTGACAGAGCAGTGGGAGAACCTCCTCAACACTTTAGCTTTCCAATGTTTCTCAGTTATAAGATTCATCTCAGTGAAGGCATCCTTTAGGGAATGACAATGTTTAAAGATGAAAGGTGGCAAGACCATACAAGAAAAAATGATGTGAGTCAGAAAATTATTTTGGATTCATTGTTCACTTGCCCTGCATATGGTTATCTCTGTATGAACAATATCTGACTTGAGAGATAGCAGAGGGCATATGTTTAAGGCTCACAGCAGTATTCATTCCTTGAAGAAAGTAAACTTGGGTTTGGTGCCAACAGTAGACCAGTTCACAAAATTCCACAAGCCTGTCACATTTCTTCTCAGAGCTAAAAACCCCAACACATTCCAGAGTATCACCACACTATATCAAAAGCATAGTAAATTGATCATATTCTCCTTCTTTTTTATTAGATGTACTTAACGAGTCATCACACAAAAAATATTGCCATGGTAACGTACTGTGATAGCAACAACAAACAGCAAAAACATAGAGAGAATACTGTTGATGTATGGTCCAGAGGCTTTTACTCACTTGGAGCATTGCTGAGTGACTCTGAGTAGAAAATTACTTTAAATTAGCAAATCTGCAAGTAGTAGAAGAGAGAAAAAGAACTCAGCAATGTTTTAAAAGAATTATCTTCTCAGTCTCCTTCCATTTTTATGCATTTGTAAACCACTTTCTCTCATTTTCCCCTGCTGTGGAATGCAGAAACTTTCCATATCTGCCACCTGGTATGTAAATCAAGAGTGTTCAGGATGTTGTATACTTTCCAAAAAACTGCAAATGCAGTTAGTTGTGAAACTATAACATCTAGGTGAGAAAATTATTCCTGCAGAAAGTGACATAGTAACTCTGATATTTTCATGAAGAAAACAGATTTGCCCGAGAGCTGATATGCAAGATGGCAGGGTAGATTCTATTGTGATTTATGCATGTTGTAACCCAAATATAATTTTGATAACCAGCTTGTGACAATCCATGACTGCAGCTTCGAAGGTGACTTTAAATATTGCTATTTGAAAAGAGAAACTGAACGTTCAACTTTAAAGAAGACCTTCAGAAATCAGACCACTCTTAATGGACACAAAAATTGCACAAAAAAAAAAAATAAAAAATTCAAAGATCTGCTTCATAGCTTTATCATGGACTATCTTCAAACAGGGTATAGATGTACAGAGGTGACAGACACTGACGGCATCAGGTTAGCAAGAGATAACTGGTCTGTTATCTATGAGACATTAGGGTGTCTCAGTACATGTTTCAGGACAGTAGAGCATTGTTTCCATTAGAAATTCAATACTCTGCACACCTTCCTGTCTCACAGTGCAGATTGTGAAATTACTGTGGGGCCTGCAAGGGTCTATTTGGCACAGAAGCCTTTACAGGAATATTAATTGCAATGGTGGTCTCCATGGAAGTCAACAATTTCACTGCTATGTAGTTTAAATGCTGGATAAAAGTAAAGCAATGCTGAAAGGATTTCAATAACTAACAGACTGAAACTATTTCTGTTGCAATGCCCTTAATTTTTACAACTCTAACACTTTAGAAATATAAACCACTCTGGTTTAACCAAAGAAGAACCACACACTAAAAATCTTCCTGTTAGTCTTGGATCCAAACATCAATACAGAAGAAACACCTGACACCAAACCCAAGTGGCGGGATATTCACAGGGATATTCAGAAGTCATTCAGTACTCAATACCAATACGAATCTTTGTCTCTCATGCTTGCTTCCTCCCTCTCTGGGCAACAGTTATTTCTCAGTGGGTGGAATTATGATATTTGACTTGGCAGTGTGATGGAAGCATCACATGGCTTATAACGAAGGCCCAGAGTGCTTGGTAGCCAGTTATGTCACAAGAACGTTCTCACATGTCAAGAGCAGGTGTCCCTGCTTTTGGATTATAAATAAAATAATTTTTAGTCAGAATTTGGATTTAAAATGAAAGCAGTAGCAAGAAAACAACTATTGCACCCCTAAATAACAGCATACGGGAAAGAAAGAAAGTCATCTGAGATCATACCTAGCTGTGAAAAGCAGGTGAAAGAGGTTTTAAAACTGGAACATCAAGCAGGACACCATTCAGAAATTGGAAGGATCAAAGAAAGCGGTTGTTGAAAAACAATATAACATATAATTAAGTTAAGCATGCATATTTGGAGAAACACAGAACTAACTCAGAACCTATTCTCAGATTTTAAACCAAAGCAAATTAAACTTTTTCACAACTTGGGAAAGTTCTGTTAGTATTTCCATTCCTCTGGGCATTTCTTGGTCCAAGAAACTGAAAATTTTAATATGGAAACAAGAAAAATTCTTTAAGTTATTGCTGGAGAGTTTGACTTTTCTATTCATGTTAAACTCAAAGGTAGCCAATTGACCTGGAAACCAAAGGTCTCAAGTAGTTTCCAGTTCCATGCAATATTCCACTAACTTAATCTTGATCAGTAGTAACGAGAAGTGATCAATAATTTTTTCACTCCAATGACTGTCAATTTTGTTTCTTGGGTTCAAGATGGAATTTCTGGATAAGTCAAGGGAGAATGATATCTCAGGATGGCAGTGGGGTATTTGCTGGTCATGTGGGAGACAGCTTACTCAAATGAATAAAAGAAAGCAAGGAAATTAATTCAGGTTTCCCACATCTCATATCTTTAGTAAGAGTGTCCTCCTCAGTGCCTTGGAGCAAGTTTTCTCAAGTTTTACCTTAAGAAACTTCCAAAGGTCTTAATTTCATGTCAACGAAAAAAAAATTCAAAATCACCACTATTCTTTTTATAGAATCATATAAAAGCTTCTTGCCCAAACTCTAAAGAATGTAATTTCTGTCAATTGTCTCTGCTGTTCAATGCATCAAGACCCCAGTGAATTCTGGGATACTTCTACACAAAGAATGATCTAGCAACATGAAATTTTATACCTTTGCCAAATAAAGAAATCATAGTCATAGAATGCCAGGTTAGAAGGCACCTCAAGGATTATCTGGTCCAAACTTTCAAGGTTAAAAAAAAAAAAAAAAAGTACATAGATATATAACAAAGAAATTTTCATTAGCTTGGAGGTAGTTGCATAAAGTTCTAAATATAGAGCTTTATATGAGGCTCCATTTTATATTTATATAAATATAAATATAAATAATATTTTTAT
>NW_008624385.1:6429-10080 GCF_000691845.1 Merops nubicus | reverse complement strand
AAAAATAAGAAAAGAAACAGTCTCGTCGGTTACAACAGTGAAAGAAGTTTGGGGTTTTTTTCTAATAATGCTTTGTATGTTCCTACTTAAGTCTCAAGACTCCTTAAATATATCAATGACATTAAAAAGTGAAAGATATGTAATGCCTGTAGTGCAAAGCTTTTCTTCTAATAAATACAAAGGTTATGATGGCACTAAAAGATACAAGCTTACAGACAGCAAGAACTGGAGGGGCACTTCAAAACACAAGCTTAGTGTGAGGTTCACCAGAATCCTGGAAGGAGGAGTGTAAACTTTGAAAGGATGTTCAGAAATTGTTTTGGAAGCAATAAACACAGAAGAAATCAGCATTGTGCAGGATAAAGAAATGGCTAAAAGGCTAGATAATATAAGCTGAACCACAGACAGTGAATCTGCCCGCAGTCTGCAGGAGGAAGAGTTACAACCAGCAACATTTCCTGAAACAAAGGAGTTTTTACCGTGCTAGTATGTATCCCATTACATACAATTTATCCCTATTATGATACTCCATAAGGCATAAAAAAAAAAAAAATAATTTGAAGATAAAAGACATTCCTATAGTGTGCAAGACTCAATCAAACACGTAAAGTTTGTTGTAAAGAAACTTATGTTTTCCAGTTTGCTAATGGTACAGAAGACCCAACGTAGCTAATAGCAGCAACCCTGTCCCAAGGTTTAATGTTTTTTCATAAGCTTCAAAATGTTTTTTATAAATAAAATGCAAACTTTATGGGAATTGTAAGTAACCTGAAAAGTAATAACTGTTATCAACACAATAATTTTCCATCTTAATTTGCAGAAATTTGATACAAAAAGATGTAGGAGTCCTGCTGCCTATTGACAGTAAAGAGCAAAGATGATGTTAGGCAGGGAAAACAGGGAGAATGTGGCTTCTCTTAAGCTAAAACAGCAAGCTACAAAAAGAAGTATGTTATAGGGGTCCTTGACCACTTCTGTTTCTCCTCTTGAATGCTTTATCAGAATGTTCTCTGTATCTTCTACATTTATCTCATAACAGAAAATACAAATATTAGGAAATCCTAAGTGAGCTTTAAATTCTGATTCTTTAATATATTCTTTAAAATCTACTCAATATTTAGCAAGTACATACAAGGAGCAATTCAATAAATAAATAGAAAGGGTTTCAAATGCAAGTTTCTGCATCTTCTAATTGTACTTGTGTTGTATGAACTTCTATAAAATAAGAATTTTAACCAACATTGTTTGGAACCTCGTTAAGATTCAAATTGACTTAAAATTGGATTCTTTTGTTTCAGTTTCCTCATTTCACTCTGCTTTACTGCATTCTTACTCAAAATTTAAATACTTATGTTCAGTTCATAATGGTTATATGATTTATTTTTTTTTCTTTTTTTCCCCTAGATCTCTAAATAACTGATTACCTTTTTCATAGAAATATAGAAATTTCATACTAAAATCATTGAATAGTTATATTCTTACAATCATAGAAATTAAAATAGGAAGAGATCTATTGGTATAGATATCAGTTCCACCACTAGTAAAGTCCACATCAGTTTAAAAAAATCCCTCACTTGCTTCTGCCTAACAGACTAAATATACCATTCCAATACATTTCACAAGAAATGTGAAAAGTGCTTGAAGAGCAGTTTCTTCACAAGTCCTTATAACAGAGACATGTGGGAGCATCTCTCTTAAAGAACCAATGAGAGAAGGGAAGTTATGAAAATCTGCAGGTCAATATCTTTCAACATGAGATAGTTCATAATGTTCTGTACAGTCTGAAAGAACTTAATGTCCTTAAAAGCTCTTCTGAAATTCTTTCTGGTATTGTATATGTCTGCTGTGGTCTCAGGAGCATGTCTGTGCCAAAAGAGCTTAACATGTCCTAGGCTGTTCACTTTAGTCAGTATTTAGTCAAGCTATACAGATTTAGAACTCATAAATCAGGCTGGTTATTTTTGCTACTCATATGTAAACTCCTTCCAATTTGTCAATATCTTTTTAGCAATGTGGTATCCAGAATTTAATACAAGAAGTTTTAATAGCTTTCATATAGGCGTATTATTATTATTACAAGCACTTAATATTACAAATATATCGACAGGGTCAAAGTTTTAATAATAGACTTTGATTTGGCATCCACAATCAACTGCAGGAAGAATCAATTGTAGATACATTTTGTACCATTAAATACTTAGTGTTCTTGCCTGTAAATTAGGTACCTAAGTGAAAACTCTTTATGAGAAAAGTTCTTTGAAATTATGCCTTGATGTGTTTGGATTGTCTTTCAATTGATATCAAAACAAACATGAGCAGAGGAACAGTCTAGAAATAAGAAAGTCACCACAGATAGTTTTACAGCTGACAGTACTATTGTGAAACAAAGCACTCAGGAAACATCTACAAAAGTATTTTACAAAGGCATTTTTAACACCTTTCATACTAATATGTTTAGGATGTGACAGATGTGAAACCTCTTTGACTCAAAGAGTATTTCAGTGACTTTGGAAGTCCTTGAAGGCTGTAAGAACAGCCATGAGCCTGGCGTGATTTAATTTTTCTATGCATCTGCTCTACAGGCAAGCTGCAGACAGCTTTTAGGAGTGCTTGGCAATGGAATAAGTCTCCCATACATCCTCTAGCAAACCCTTTAAAAGCATTTAAGACATTTTCTGTTTGTTCAAGAAAAATCATATTCTCATGACACACCAATGTATTATGTATGCATTCTGGCCAATAGGTCTTTGAAATCCTTTGATAAAAAGTTCACATGAGGTATCCAAAAGGTTGGTAGACCATTAATTGGAAAGGACATTTATAAGTCTAGTACTGTTGTTACTGCCTTTTTAATTCTAAGATTTAAGCAAGAGATTTAGCTAACCAACTTCCTTCTCTAGGTAACAGTTGCAGTACTTTTATTCCAACAGTTTGGGAAAGTGTCATCGCACCAGCTGGTAAATACCAACTGTGAGGGAGAGTCCTACAGGTCAATATGATATACAGCAATCCTCTACAAGCAGTTAACATGAAAAGAATCACTCTATAAGCATAGGAAAGATACAACAATTAAGCCAAACTACCTAAAATGCTGGATGTTGCAATAAGTCTTGAAAATGTTTCTGTAAGCATATAAACTAACAATTCCTGAAGAGAGGTTTCTTGCAGGGTAGTGAAGCCATAAACTGAATGATTCTGTGAAAGTGAAATCCAACTGGCAGGTGAAATTTCAACTAGTAGTTAGTCTTAGCATCACTGAACACCAAACAGAGGCTTCAAGATGAAGAATATTAAAACCACTTGTACATAAAATTAGTGTTAGTTGGAGAATTTCTGAAATAGTTGGATCATAGATCCTCTAGTGTTCAGTGTTCCATCAGAAAGGAAGAGAAAATTGCTTTGAACATATTTCAATATACTATATGAAGGGTGTTTCTAATTCTTTTCATAAACTTGTAAATCAAAAGTAACACCATTACAGCTGATTAAGTTAAACACCGATGAAAACATAAACCGTTTGATGAGAATCCAGCCCAAGGTACTGAGATTTTACAGAACCTTTATTGTATGTCAGTACTTAGAAAATAAACAAATCTAACTGTTACAAAATCAGTGACAGGAAAGCAAGAGTTTATGGAGTGTATAGTAATA
>NW_008624385.1:2965-6398 GCF_000691845.1 Merops nubicus | reverse complement strand
CATTCCTGTCTCTCGATGTACACAGCAAGTGAAAACTGAAATGAGAGTTTTCTGAACCGGCATTTTCTCAGGGTTTAATGTAAAGCTGAGTCTCAGAAATTAAAAACAATTATCAAGCTGTTTTGTTCTTCTCAATTTAAGATGATCTCCTTCCCAATAAGCCAGGTCAGTCGAGGCAGATGATGTTCCTGGAATTACAGATGTGGATTTTCATGAGGGTTCATCTTTGGAAAAATGTAGTTTGAACATTAGATGATCTGATATTAGCTAGTCTGAAATGTAATTGGTATTTACTTGTATTTAGGTGCACAGGTCAGCAGTAATGGCTCCAAGTTCAATTACTTTTCATGAACAGTTGCAATTAAATGTGGCTGCCTTCTGTTATTTTCTAATGTGGTGCTCGAGGAATGCCCATAAAGCGTACTCCTTCCTGCCCTATATGTACATATAAAAAAGACCTATAGATGAAACACACAACAGAAGACTATTACGTTGACAAGGAAAGCACAAGTTAAGATATTTCAATATGTTAAAATTGTCTTAAAATCAACTAACAATTTCTTAATGCAGTATTTATCTATGAGAGGTTTTTCCTTTTTCTCAGGATGACAATATTTGTAAACTCAAAAGACCCGTAAAAGTTCTTTTTTTCACAAGTAAGCTTGATGGGATCAATTACAAAATAAAACTGTAGCTATTTATCCTTTTTTTTTTTTTTAATGAATACTTCAAATTCAATTCTTATTTTTTCAAAAGTCAAGACAAACACTATTTAACTCGAAACCTGTGAGTGCTCCCTTTGATGTGAATGCATGAATTTAATCACATGCTCTATTGGATTAGATCATGAATATATATTGACTTCACTAAGTTTCCAGAAAAGGAAAGAAGTTACAGTCAAAGACAAGTAGTGTAGCTTTATATTTGTGTGTGAGGTCTTTGTGACAATGTATATAAATCTGAGTGCAAAATATATTAATCTGGCATATTGCAATGAAGAAATGAGAATAAAAGAAGTGACAGGGGTTAATGACATGTTCAAAAACACATACATCTCTTCTATGGTCTTGCCAACTGCAAGTACACCTGTAACATTAAAGGATCATTAAGAAATCATTAAAATGTGGTTAACTAAGTTTATATGAAGTCAATGAATGTCAATGATTTTCTTTTTCTAGATCCAGTGCTGTATATCAAAATAAGCTTAATATTCTTTTACCTTTGTTCTTGGTCTGTAATATCAAGCCTGAGTAGACCAGTTCCATCAGTTAAGGTTAATACTTGCCTTTAAGTAAGATTTAAGGTCAGGTTTTTAGGAGTTCATATTTTTCTTGTTTCTTATTCTTTAAAACACATACAACTTTCTAACTTATGGTCAGTTTTCTAGTGATCTCATCATAACAATACCTTTGACTTATCTGAATCTAGCCAAGAGAAAAGGCTTTCTAGAAACGATGAACCAATAGTATAAATCAGCTCCTCTGCATGTCCTTAACAACACACTAGTAAATCTGTAGGAATTAAACCTGTATCCTGGAAGATCAAATCCACGGAGTGGATTTAATCTTTACTTCTGGAAGCCATCAAACAACAAAGATCAAGCTGGATCTCGTAATGTTATCTGGAGGGTGTTAGACTTTAATGACAACAATGCTGGGAAGGAAAAAAAAAAAAGGGTTGTATAAGGTTATGCAAAAAGGTAATTCACATTAAGTACAAATATATTTATGTTTGTTCCAACAAAACAAGGATTTTTTTTTTATATAAACATTTCTAATATTTTCTTTCTTTTACTGCTATTATCCTCAAATACGGCTTCTGTGGGTTTATTTCTTGTAAAAAGCGCAGAGATGTTTGTGTGTACCCCTTCTTTATTTAATCATGAGGAAACTGAAAAATAAAAGGGCCAGCATTAAAGGCTGAAGTTACATGGTACCTCTGCTTCACAAATAAATATATACATACATAAAATCCTTCACTGGAGTCATTCAAAACCCGCCTGGATGCCTTCCTGTGTGATGTACTCTAGGTGGTCCTGCTCTGGCAGGGGGGTTGGACTAGATGATCTTTCGAGGTCCCTTCCAACCCCTATGATTCTATGATTCTATGATAAAAAGAACATACATATATATGTTTCTGTGTTAATAAGCAGGATCTCACTGTTAAGCAGAGCATTGTTACAGATAGCAGGAAGATTTGCTGTGACATGTTTTTGTAGGATACAGAAAAGATAATAAAGTCTAGAAGATAAAGAATATCTTTATTATGCTTTTGAAAAGAATGGCAAACAAGAAACCATTTATAAATTGCCCTATGTTGTCATTTAATGCTTCCCTCAGACTAAAAAGCCCTGTAGTCTCACATATAAGAACCTATAACTGCTGGTAAAACGTCATTGCAATGTTTCTTTGCATTCTTCCCTTCTGACAGCCATGTCAGATATACTGTTGAGGTTAGAGAAGTAAAAATTCAAACACTAGATACATCACTGACCTAAGAATGCATATTTTAAGCAAAAAGAAGAAAAATCTTAATCCAAATGATTATGAATGTACTATGGAACAGGCACAGTGGAGGTAATTATAGATTCATTTGAAAAAAAAATCACAGTGGATACACAGAGAGTCTAGCTTTTTACAGTAAATAGAACTAACTGATTAAGAGAGGCAGCAGCTTTCATACAGTTTTTAGAAAGTCATCCTACAGAATTTGTCATGAACTGCTTACAAAACTTAAGTCTGTATAAAGCCTATAACTCCTTATAATTTCTGTAGCTTCTAAACAGATTTCATATAAAATGTACTACATTGTTGTGTCTGATTTGTCTGTAAACATGTACTCCAGAGTACAGATATTGTACAGATACTGTAGTTTGCATGGAGAAATTACATGAGAGGTAAAGAGCCCAAAACCCTAAGAAACTGGATCAATTTTTTTTAATTCTTCTTTGTTTGTCATCAGATGAATAAAAATTAGCACCTGAACAAGTATATGGACAGACCTTTTATAGAGCCTAACTTCAGGTGTCTGCCAATCAAGACATGGTATGAAAGGTTTCTAAACCAAAAATTGATATAAACACATCTAGAAAGTTTGTAGCAGCCCTCATTGATTACTGTCCTTCAAATAGACAGCCTGCCTACTTGAGAAAGTAGAGTGACCAAGCTAAAAGGGACTGATCTGAGTGATTTCCATAATGTATCTGAAAATGAAAATTCTGGTTCTGTGCAAGAACTCTTACAAAAATGTCAGCTCTTAATCTGCAGAATAGAGTGAGTTTTTCTTTGAGATACAGATAAACTGACAATATTGTCCATGCACCTACTACCCAGAATTGCTTTAACTATTAATTTTTATTTTTGCTTTATAAATCCATAATGATACTGTATTTTTCTGCCTTTCCTATCCTCTGCTGGAATTCTTAAAAAGAAAA
>NW_008624385.1:0-2934 GCF_000691845.1 Merops nubicus | reverse complement strand
GCCATCAGGAATTTATTTTCTCTCTTCCATTGGAAATGGGTTTCAGTGACAAATCCATTAACCAGACACAAACCTTATATTTGTAAATGGTTTGGGTTAGTTAGTTTTCATTTAATTTTTTGTTGTGTTTGTTCGGGTTTTTTTGGTTGGTTGGTTGGTTGGTTTTTTTTTTTGTTGTTGTTGTTCTTTTGTTTGTTTGTTTGTTTTTGTGGAATCAGTTGATTAATTATGCTGATTTTGTGCTATTGCATGTCAAGGAAGAAAGAATAAAAGAGACAGAAAATAAGATTGAGAAGCTTGAACCTTTTAGATGGTTCATTCCAAAGTGTGTTAGCACTTTTCTTCATAGAGTGCACCCGGTTTCTTTTGGTGTGTTATCTCCCATGCACTAGTGTTTTGTGTATTCATTTTTTTAAAGACAATTTTTATGCTGAAATTCATATTAGAGTTTCAGTTCATATGTCTGACTCATGCAGTGAATGTTTAAAGTTATTGTAAAATATTTCAGGCTAAAAGATTATATTACATGTCTGTTCTTTCATGTGCTACTTTGAGTTTCTCTTTAGAATTCTTAATTCCCTAGTAACCAGGTTTTTAAAGAAGTCCAGTTTCTACTGACATAATTTTGCACAGGGAAGTAACTAGATGTGCATCTTCCATGTTCACAAATCTAACTTTAGCTCATACCTTCAGATTAAATAGCATGGCAGACATTTAAGTCTTTTTTTTTTTCTATCTTGAAAAGTTTGAGCCAGTACCTGTTAGAAGTTTTCAGTTAGTTGAATGATGTTGAATTACAACAGCTGAGTCTCTTGACCTTTTTTATTTAGTTAATTATTGCTGATATTATTATTGTTTTTAATCTGAAGTATAGAGAATTTATATGTTTTCAATAACAAGCTAAAAAGAATCTCAGATCCTTGGGATTTGTTATGATATTGTGATTCTACTTGGGATTGATTATAGATTTGAATATTTTTATACGTTTGATCTGTGGTGGTTGGTCTTATGATTCAGAAACAAATGTAATGTTGTAAAGTTTGCAGTCTTTCACCTGTTCTTAGTATTTAATTTATTTTGAAGAATCTATGTTCATTATTCCATTACTGACCATTTCACTCATTTTTGTTCAATAAAAAACCAGATTTACAGCCACAAGACCAAACAAGTGAGCTACGGAAATTAAGAATAAGAGAGGATGAAATGGTTTGGGGAATAAAAGCCTTCACTTGAAGTGTGGCCTGAAAAGTGGGAATTCACCCACCTCTGCAAACCTTGAGACAGAGCACCAGTTCTTGTGGAAAACATGGGGCATACCACATCAGAAACAATCTACGTTTCCTTCTGTTCACATATTCTTTCCTCCTTTTCTTCATCCCTTTTCCTGCCTCCTGTGGCTCAGAAGTCCTACTCTTCCCTTCCTTCTGAACCAGAATCACTACTCACTTCAGAAAATCCTATCTATGCTGCTAAGAAAGATGTCACCAATAACAGCTACAGCTCATATGATTTAAGACGTTTCGTGCTGTGCTGTATTATCCTTATTTCCATTATTTCCTTTTTTTGGGTCTCAGTAATTCTTCAGATATCCCTCTATTAAACAGCTTTTATAAAACTTTTGCATAAGCTTTATGAAATTGCTGGTGCATATGTTTATATTGTGGTTCCTCTACATAATTCTAAAACACTTTAGTGGTATTTATGATAGTATTAGCCACCCATTGTCTGAATGGGTAATTCAGAAGTATGCCTAACTACTTTACTAATTAATGAATAAATAGTTGTACAGAAAGTCCTTTTGTGCAGGCAATGTCAACTCTTCAAATGCTGGTTTCAAACCTAAAGCTAAAGTGTTTCTCAGAATGGGAACAATCTGTTGAACCTTACCCCTGCCAGCAGGAGTCTGTGTTGCTCTTTCCTCAGTCAAATATCTGTCTCTCTTTAAGACATGCCATTTCTTTTGTTTCTTCCTTCATACTCTCTAGATGTCTTTTTTGGGTTGCATTACTCTCTCATATCACTCTTTCTAAGATAAGGTTGCTTCTTTTTCTGCAGAAATATAAAATGACCATGAAATATTCTGACTTTGAAATTGGTTTTGTAACAGCAATATTGTATTGCACAGAATAAGTTTTACAAACACAGTCACTGGAGGATCAAGTATAGTCCCTATCAGCACAAAATAAAACATTTTGCTCCCCTTCTTCTCTCTATAAGATACAGTCTGGGTAGCAGGAGGCAGGCTGCCACATACAATGTAGACAGACAAATGATTGACAGCATATTTTTAAGCTGATCACCTGAAACACTAGAGCAAAGCAATGCATTTTTCCTTTCTTTTCTTGCAGTCATGTCCCACAGGGTATTTTGGAGGTAGCATTGGAGGCTTTCAGTAAAATCAACCAACAGGAATTTATGTCCAGATTGTGTGGCTGCTTATAAGCTTCTCTGAATACAAAAGCAGTTAGCATGGTTTGGATGGAAAATTAGAATAGAGAGCAAAGGGACACCAGCTGCTAACTGAGAAAAGTGCAAGAAACTGGAACTGGCACTTAATTATCTTTGAGACCTCTACTACTCTGTCAAATCTGGCTAAAATCAATAGATTCAAAAGCTACAAGAACAGAGAGGAGACATAAACATGCACAGACAAATGCACGCACAGACCTTGCTCCTATAGCGAACATCACTACAAAGCCAATTTGGCTTATGTGTGCAAGGGATTTTCCATTCTGCTCAAAGGGACAACACATACAATTATGAGTGGCCATGTCTGTGTGAAGCAGAAAGGATGTACACCAGGAATACATTGAGACATACCTCATTTGTAGTCTGGATGCTGCACAGCTGCTTCGTGGTGCTTCCAGAAGTGCACACAGTCACAAAGTGGTTAAGGAAACAAAGTCAAAGGTCATAGAATCATAGAATCATAGA
>NW_008624384.1:0-200 GCF_000691845.1 Merops nubicus | reverse complement strand
CAGCTTGCACTGCTCTACCCTGAGAGAATGCCTGGATGGACGATGGCTGCGATCTGGACGAGACTGCGGGGATGGACGGCAGCCTGCAATCCGGATAACAGACTGTTGTACAGAGACAATTATTGACTTTATTCTATGAGTGTGTTAGGAAGTGGTATGGAATAAGGGGTGGAATGTTGTGGTTTGGAGCTTGGAGCGGG
>NW_008624383.1:0-17739 GCF_000691845.1 Merops nubicus | reverse complement strand
TTTACATAATTATATATATAAATTATAATGGAAAATTATTTCTATCTGAGAATAATTCATCACAGAATCGGCAGCAAAAAGGAGAATAATTTCAACTGTAAATTCCCTGTATTTGATAAGGAATCATGGCCACACCAACAACAGTTACTGCAGTGCTACTGTACAACTGCTTTCTTGTTCACATTTACTCTGTGGTGACTATGCTCACACTGTAGAGCATTCTTTTTTTAAGGATTTTAATTTTGTCTAGTCTTCTGCACTGTCAGCTGAACAAACACTGGTTAAATTTTTTCTGTAGAGAAACATAACTTAAAAAGATATATCCATTCATACCTTTTGGGAGTAGTTGCTTGCTTTTTCCATTTCAGACACAATAACAGTGATATCATCACTTTCAAAAATACCTGATAATCAAATATATACTAATCAGTGTGGTTTTTTTAAGCGTACAAAATATATCTGTTCAGGTGTACAATTTGTACAAACTATCAATGAAAAGAACCAAAATGCCTTTGTTTCCTGTAAGCCAGACAGTCTGGACCTACCACATTAGTAACTATATTTTAAATGCACATCTTTAAAATATCTAGCAGAAACCAGTGAATCCAAGTAGAAAACAAAAAAATAATCCCTGCATTAAGGCACCATTAAAATATTCTGCAATACAACTGGAAGCCTCAATCACACTTGGACCTCTACTTATATCTCAGTGCTAATACAGCATTATCACATACTAAAAAAGGAAACTACTTGATGGAGGAGGAAGCATTAATAAATATTATTTAATTAATGAAAAAGAAGTAAGAGCGACTTTCCTTTTCACATACCTGCTTCTCCAAACCAATGAAATCTCCCATTGGCTGCCTGCACTATTTCTTTAAAAGCACTGGCAGTTTCAGCTGGGTTAGCATAGCGGGCTGGCAGAATCCTCTTGGAGCCAATGTCCTGCACTACACTGAACAGACAGACATGAAGCTGCAAATCAAAACCTCTGCAAGCCTCAGCCACATAAGCACTGACTGTGTGCTGCAAAATAGAGAAGAAAAAGGAAGAAAAAGAAAAAATAAAAAACAAACAATAGTGACCCTCTACCTCAGATGAGTTTCCATCTACTCCACTGGTTCCTGAATTGATATACAAACACTCCCAAGCTGAGCAATTCAGTACAGGAACATACCCTGGGTAGCTGAATGTCTCCTCCCTTTGTGCATATACACAAAACCTCTGGCTATTACTAGCGACAACAGCACTGCTGCAGCCAAGAAGTGAGATGAGGCAGCTGTAGGAATCAGACACAGGTCATGCATTTCAGGGTAGCCATGTCCTGAAGCAAAGAAGTAGGGATGCAACTAACTACTCGTTTTCCTTTTTGTTTGCATCCTTCATCTCTTGTTATCCACATGGGCTTTTACTGATTTCTTAGGTTTTCCCAGAATTTCCAGAAGTTTGGTAACACAAGCAAGTGACATTCTACTGTACATGCATGGTTATTCCAGTTGGGTTACTGTGTGTTCAGAAACTCTACACTGTGCAAGTGACTTAACAGCCACAGAACACAAACATATATCCAAGCAATGGATTCCTGTTAGTAAAAATAGGAGCTATAATAGCATACTATGGAGTTCCACTATAAATTTTTTTTGTGCCTTCACTCCTGTGAGTTATAAGGAAATTTTATCATATGAAAAATTGGAGCTGGTTTGCTCAAACTAAAAAATTTGTAGTGAAATGATTGCCAGAGCTGGAGTGGGAAAGGAATAATAAAAATGTCTCTTGAATTTTCTATGACTCACACATTACTAATAAATGTTACCTCCAACACATAAATAGCAATTGCAGAAATGGAAGCTCTAACAGTTGTGCTAATTTAGATATGTAAAGAAGTATTCTGCCATCAAGGCATGGTGACTAGTCAGAAGGACCCAAAAAAAAAAAAAAAATTGAGATTAATTCTGACAGGAACTTACATAATAGGTGCAAAACCTGTGATGATACTTACTGTTTCCTGGTCAGGTATCCCCATAGTCAGCAGGTAAATTCCTTGTGATTTGTGTTTGTCTTTGTCTTTGAAGTCTACTTCCACAGCTCTCCTGAAAGCACTCAGGAAATTTCTACTCCCTTCGCACTGCAACTTCAACATCCACCTAAAAGAAGACATTTATAGTTCAAAGAATGAAGCAATAAAAGCTTCTGGTTCTGCTTAAAACAATAAGGAGAACTAAAAATCTTAAATAAGAGTACACTGGAGCCTAAAATTTTTGACTGTGACAGACAGAAAAAACAGATTCGATAGTAACCCAAATGATTTATTCTAGTTTCTGTACTGCCACCATGACAAACTAGTTTTTAAGACAAAATTCAGAACACAGAGATGAAAGAATTCTTTCTTATGAAGAAAAACTGCAATACAGAAGAACTTACAGGAATAAAAATGAAACCACAGAGGTATAATTAAACAACTGAGAGTGCAACTCCACAAACAGAACCCTGGGATTTGTTTGCAGTGTATGTGAGGAAAACTTCCATATTTTAGTTGTCACATCCCAGTTAAATTTGAAACAGTTTTCAATTCTTCCTGTAGCCTGTGCATTTCTTACATGGACACTTTTATATCTGTGCACACATATTCTGTATACATATGAAAGATAAAGTCCCTAGGACATATAGGAGTTTATAATGCTGTTTTCACAATAAAGTATCATGAGCAATCAGTGTAGATCAGTTCCTAGCAAACTATGTTTGTAATATGATAAACATGTCCATTTTACTTAATTCAGATGTGTGGGAAAGTTATTTGATCCTACCTCCAAGCATTTTCTAAGTTTTCTGGTTGGGAAGGAACCAGTTCCAGCTGCCAAGGCACAATATCACTCCCAAATCTTTCACGGAAAGATAACAGCAATTAATATTCAGATTAGACTTTAGAACAAACAAAAAGAATAAATTAACTGAAAAAGAAAAATCTCATTTGTGGTACTGCAGACATAAAATTGTCTGACACAACAATTTTCTATTGCAAACCATTTCATTATTCACATTTATCCATCACTTGGGAGTTGTAGTATTTTCAACATAGTAGACCAGACTACACTTTTCTTCCCTGAACAGGATACTAAGTGAGCTGGTAAAAGCTCAGCAGGACTGCAACAAAAAACACCCCAACTCTCATATGCTGCTTGTGTCTCTTGTGAGGTACGAACCCTGCTCTCTCCCCAGTTTTGGAACTCCATGAGCTGCTGTCTCTTGCTTTTACCTGCCAGACAGAAACCTGCTCAGGTGCTATTCAGGAGCTGTGCCACATGTTTCTGACTAACAGTGTCAAGCACGGAATTTTAGTACTTTTACATACTAAAAAAAGTACTGGAGTTACTGCAAAATTTGAAGGGTGTTCTCAGTTACTGTACTTGAGACACCATAATCTTTTCCCAGTAAAAGTTTTACATAAGAGTTACTGCTGTTAAGAAAAACATAGCAGGATGAGAATTTGTTACAGGTATGATGCAATCAGTTCCAGTAAGCCTCACCCAAAACAGTGATTTTTAATTACTTATTTGGTTTCCATACATCTGATCCATGGACTTACCCAACAACAACAAACCAGCATTGCTCTTGCAATTACTTAATCGTAAAACTTTAAATACAACAAAAACCCCTAAAATATGTCCATTAGTAACTGTAATTGCTCAGTATACTTCCTTCATTGCAATGCATTACAAATATTTTAAAAGAATCTTAAATAGTCACTTACGCTATAATATTGAAGTAATCCTTATCTGACATTTGTTCCTCAAGTAATAGTCTCAAATAATGTTGGATATGAATGATGTACATAGAGTTTGTCAAGGATATATCAACAAGTATAACCACCCTATACAAGAAAAAAGTTATTAATATATTCTTAAACAATAATTTAAAATTTTTTGTTATTATCTTCATGGTACTTGGTGAAGTAAATGTGAGATTTAAAAAAAAAAGTGACAATAACAGAAAATGCTATCTTAATTAAGCTATGCAATAATCAGGGTACTGGCACTTGTAGTGCCATAATGGTCACTCAGCCCTAAACAAATTCTCTTTCTTCCTTGGTCTTGAATACCCAAAACACGCCTGAAACGTATGAATGTTATCCAATGAGAAAAGTTGTTGGATAGTTCATTGTCCTTTCCCCAGCCAGCATTCCAGAAACATAGGTAGTATTACTCCAAAGACAAATGGTGTGTGTTCTCTCAGCAAGTCAGTGCCAGACTGGTTGCTCAGCTGTGGACTGAGTGATGTTACCCTGCTACCCATTTTGAGAAAAAGTGTTACTGATTCACTTCTTCAGCACAGTAAGTATGAAGCCTTGCTTGTAGAGACAATGCACGATGGTTACAGTTAATTGACTGGGGACATCTTGGGAGCAGTGGTTATGAAAAGAATCACAGATGTGATGGATGGTGAGATGTGAATTCCTGACACAATACAGTGGCCAGATGGGCTAATTCAATCCCTGATCAAGTAACAAGAAAAATCTCTATTACAGTGGCCTCGTGTTTCTTTTGTCTGAAATTTCATACCTGAAAGTTTGCAAACAGGACAAAAAGAGCAATTGTGCAATTGAGGTTGGGCAAGTCTTCACAATGTAAAAAACATCATGCTCAAAGACATAATCAGATGAAGCTCTCAAACCTCATGCAGGAAAAACAAATCTTAAGGTTTTTGAGTATATCTACACTGACATTTGTCATTTGTCATTACAAAACAGTTCAACAAGTGATGGAGGCAGAAGGCAGCTGGTAGGTTTAATCTCATCTTCTGGTAAAAACCCATTAGAGGCTGTGCAAAAAAAACTCTAGGCATAAATACTAACAGCACTGGCTTGGAAAGCTGGCTGTAAACACTACCTCTGGGCAGAAACATCAGGTTCTGTTTACGTGTGATGTAAGATAGGACATTCTCCAAAGGCTTGCATGCTAGATCATTCCAACTGAAGAGTTTCATCCTGTGACACAGAAACTCCAGTTTTGTGTTGACTGATGATCACTGGATTCAGGAAATTCTCAGGATCATTAAAAAAGCTGAATATTAATACCTGTTTTCAAAACTGGACTGCTTACACTGGTTATACCCAAACTGATGTCTCTGCATCTACTTTCTGCCCTGTATTCCTTGGTGCTGACTTACACATGAATCAAAGGTTGGCAGACTAGAACCATTACCAATACACTAAAAAAGGTCTCTATCAAAGTACAATACCTCCTTTCACAAACACTTCCCCATATTCTTCTGCTAGCAACAGACAGCCAGGCAATTCGCTTCTCATAGACTCTTACCATTTTAGCAAGGAGTTTCTATAGATAAAATATGGAAAATCTAAGTTAAAAATAAAAACTTCAACTAAGTCTTTCATTGCCAAATGCTTCACACAGAATTAGCATGATAGCATAGTAATAAAAAAAGCTAATGATTTTCATTCATTTTGACAGCAGCACTTAATTATAGAGTTCATGAGAAAAAATGAGAAAAAAACGATAAAAACCCAACAAAGGATCTATAACTCTCCTCTTCACATTTCCTCTTGCTAGCATGTCCTAAAACAGTGCCAAAGTACATTAAAAAAAGAAAATGTTTCAAAACACAGTTTTTTGCAAGCTTACCATTTCTTCACTAGCAATTTTAGGGAGTGTTCATAACAAAACACGTAATTTAAAATAAACACAGTATTTTCAAACACATATCATTCTTGAACACGGTATCAATTTGAAGTCATTACAGCAATTTGTCCAAACTCTATAGAACATGACCTTTGCAAACATATCCATATTCAATGCATATTTGTAGGCATTGTCTGTATGAGGACAAATCAAGTCAGAAAAGGACACTGAACTTAGAAATAAAGCTGTGAGACAGCATGCTTTTGGAGCACAAAACACAAACATCTACCAGGGATCAAGGAGACAGAAACCCATGCTTTCATGTCTGTCAGTTAAACTTTACACTCTCCTTTGTAGTCTAACTATAGAGGTCTACTATTTCTCATCCCTCCTCGATTTTAAAGAAATATTTGCCCTGCCTGGAAACATTTCCATAGCCCTTTGTCAGGACAGCTAGTGGAGTGGTACAAAAAAGACAAAAGAACAAACAGACCACCCTCTAACACATCCTGGTTGCAAATATCTCCAAGCAGCTTCTATTTCATTAAACCTGTCCTGCTCTCTAATGATATGCATTCTGACCAAGGAGCAAATCCTCAAGAATCACTACAGCCTGTTAAGAATTCCAGTTAGCCTTCATTATGTTACAAGTGTATGTAGGTATCTTCTCTTCTTCCACACTTAAAAGAGCAAATGAAGTCCTCAAAGATCCTCAATAGTACATGTAAATGCTCTCCTGGTATGCCAGTAGTTTTAAGTTTATCTATATAGCAATATTACCATGGCACACACCCTGAAATCCTAACATCCCTAATCTTTTAATGTTCTTAAGTCATCTGCAAGCTTGAGGAGAAAACTCTAGTAGCAACCTTTCCTGTCCTTCCTATACATCTGTGGGACTAGGTTGCTAGGACAAGAGGCAGCTCTGGTCTGGCTGCTGTGTTATGTTCCTTTGCCCACACTTCCATATCACACCACATCTTTCAAGTCATGCAGCAACCACCCAAGCTTGCTCCTGCACTACTTCCTAGAATGTTTCTGCTATGCCTTGAGTCTTTCCTGGTCTAGCCAGCACAATTAACATGGAATAATTAGATGGCAATCCAGCCCTGACAAGTCCACATTACTATGGACAACTCACCTGATAGTTGCACAACACTGGCAGATCAACATGGATATTTTTCACAGTTCCATCATACCATTCAAATTGGATCATTGCTTTCTAGAATTATAAATAATACAGTTAATGTGTTTACAGAAGCCTATATAAGGCTCCACTAACATGGAATTCCTTCTTCAATCATTCTTAAGAATGGCATAAATACCTGGTTGAAATCTACAACTCAAATTTCAGTTAAAGCCTGTAGAATTTCATTAAATATTGATTTTAATTAGAAAAAGGTAGCAACAGAAAGAAAAAGAAAGCATCCTTATCACTTACCTCATGCAAACTTGATGATACTGTTTTTTTAAGAATAGGTACAAATTCTTCCACAGGAGAGAAGGCACTGGGAGCCAAAACTTGATAAAGGTTTAACTTTTTAGCTATAGGAAGGAACACAGAAATTAAATAAAACACATGCTGTATCTTTAGTTCATGTTTCATACCTGTTAAGCTTTTCTCTCTGTGCTACCTTTCAATCCATTTGTCTTTAACCAGTCTCTTGAGGCTTTGGCCTGGCCACATGGTGTTCGAATAACTAATGGTCCTTCATGCTTTGGAGGTTTTGGCAAGAAGCTGGAAGGAGCTGTATTCACAGGTTCTGTGGAAACCTAGAACAGATTTAAGAAAAACTCTTCCAAGTTCTAACTATTTTTTTTTTTTTTTTACCCTTAATCCAAAACATAGCATGGAATATTAGTTTTACTTATGTTCACTGAAGTGGTGGGATTTCAGCAAGTAAAATACTTTGAAAATAGTTATCACTGGTCCACCTAAAAATGGGATTTTTGGGATAATGTTCCATTAACTTCACTGTGTTTGACACAATGCAAAAACACGTATGGAAATTAAATCATGGTTATACATACTGACATGAAAAGAGCCAATAATTTCTCTAAGGAAAGTAAGGGGGAAAAGGATCTTTGTTACACACATAAAATCTCAACTGCTCTATTTTCTGCCTGCACTGACTCAAACGAGCCACATTCTACCTTCATTCACACCAATGGAAACAATCAAAAACTCCTATGGGGCACTAGAATCAGTTTATTTCAAAAAGGGGTAAGAAAACTGTTTTATGAATGGACAAAAGTTTGTGGAGCTGGTTTTTTTTTTTTTTTTTTTCACACAGGAGATGTGACTACTAAATTCATGAATTTACATCTTTTTATTTGGGAATATAGGGCCCTCTAAGTCCTTTCAGGGTGACTCCTGCTCCATATGTACTCTACATGGTCCTTAGTAATTATGAGGCTGGAAGAGAGATCAAAGAATACTATATATATCACAAAACAGGGAGAATTAACAGAATTAGAATTAGTTACAATAGACCAGTGTGCCTCCTGTCTGAATGTCTCAGGTCAGATAAACAGATACACAAGGATAACCAATGGAAGCTTTCAGTCCCTTTTTCAGACCAGATTTGTTCACCTCACACAACTGCCTACAGTAGCTGTGACTAAGAACAGACTACTTTACTAACAAAACAATTGCTCACACTTGTAAAACAGCGCTGCCAAATTTTTAGCATTAAAGGTTAGCAATCATAGGTAAATTCAGCGAGTTTCTAAACTTCCAGAGCCCTAGAAAGTGCAGAGATAAGAATAAGGGAAGAGAAATGCATATTTCCACTTAAGACTACCTGCAGAAGGTGAAAGGAACACATGAATAAATAACTTCTCTACAAGATCAAAGCAGAAATAGAAATTACACAAACATTTTATAGAAAAAAGAAAAATCACAGGAGATATTTTTGTTCCCCAGCCACATTTTTTTCCAGAGCACTTAGGATTTACTTCATTGGAGAAAAGACAAACTAGGTAAGAACCTCTGGTATGTTGGTCAAACAAGGCATAAAAATAGAAACATTACCAAGACAATTGTAACAGAAGAACTGGTACAAAAAAGATAGGACCAGCACAGAGACAGATGTGTAACAGACAGACTGTAGTTTCCTAACTTCAACACCAGTAACTGATCTAGAGAAGCCCTTGCGATGTTGTAACTGATTTAAGCATCAAACAACATAAGCAAAACAGGTCGGAGTAAGTATCTTTTTACTTAAGGGACTGTTGGAACTTCATGTGCACAGTTAGGCTAGTGGTTCTCTTAGTTTCCATTATGATCCTGGCACAATGTCCTTTTCATTGCATTTTGGTTGGTTTATAAAATTTCCTGCATTTTGGAGTACGTTTAGCAAAATTTCTCCTTTACTGGTTTTGGCCTTACAGTGGAGGTCCAATACATAATATTCAAAGTTCACTTGCCAAATACATAATTAACCTTTTTTTTCATGTTGTGAACACTAAACTTCCACCCCTCATATTTCAAAGTACATTTGAAAATAAAAATACATACATCTGCTATTTTACTAATCAGTGAGCCATGAATTCTTCTTTGAAAACTCTGTTTGAGGCTTTTGAGTAGGTCGTTAGCCTTCTGGGATTCCTGAAGTAGCAGATGAATATCACTGCTATCTAAATTCTGTACATATAAAAACAAAGGGGGAAAAGTAAGTTAACTACTATTTACACATCAACCAAACACAGCTTTGTTACTTTCATGTGCATGCATCTAGACAACTACCTGGTAAAGGAGAACTGAGTGTAAATATATCTAACTCACTGCATATAAGTTATTAATCATTTTATAAACAAGATATTGATTTATTATTTTGAATAAGTCCACAGTAAGCTGCTGCTTCCATTCTATTAACCAGCTTTAAGTCAGCAAAACGTACTGCGCTTTTAGAAAAGCATTTTTAGTTGCAGAAAAAATTAACCACCAGTTTATTGACCACATCTTCAGCACTTCTATGACAGAGACTTTCAGCACCAGGTCTTACTAGAAACCTCCACTCATATAATAATGAATTAACCTTCTAAAACTTAAGAATCATCAAAAAGAGAGAAAAATGTGTTGCTTCACTATCACCTACCTCTCCCTTTGAAGAGTAGAAATGATAGTGGCCTCTTACAGCTTCTGCAAGGTTCTTTAGAAGTACCTACATATATAAATAGGAAGAAAAATAGTTACTTTGATTTGGTAGTCTCTTTAGATAATATGGGTTGTTGGTATTCAATTCTCAATTAGACATAGAAAAAGAATCTTTGAGGTATTTGTAGTGAGAGAAAGCCAAAGTAATTATGTTTCCATTGTCTCATTACCAGTCTCATTTTAATATGGCTGAAAAATTCAGTAAAGAAATTTACAAAATAGGCACTAAGGGCCAAGTTCATTCACCTTTTGTTAAAATGCCCATCGCTTTCTCCTCCTTTGAAGGCAGGCTTGTGCTAGTCAGATCAAAGCAGGATCACTGAGGTCTACAAGTACAAATGTTAGGCTAGCCTTCTCCTGCCCACAATTACCCCTGAAATTCTTTGCTGCTTTTTTCATCTTTCCCATCTCCTTCTCTCCTACCATCTACCATGGCAATCCTTTTCCCCACAGCTACAATACCCTCACTGCATCCAGTCCTCTCTTCAGACCAGGACTTCAACCATGTCCTCCCTGCTGCTTAAGTCACTACATGCCTTAGGGATAAGCTTAAACAAGCAATCAACACCCAAAACCAAGGTTCTATGCAGAAGCTAATCAAAAGCAACTGCTTGTCCTTCTGTTCTCCTCTTCCTTCAGGCAGTCGCTGCTAAGATCCAAACCACAGCTCATGATCAACACTAATTTGAGCAAGGCTGCTAGGTCTTGCACTGATGCTATTCCATACAAATATTTCTGTTCCAGGGACTGCCACACTCACACGAAGTCCCTGCCTTCCTCCTACGACCCCTTTCCCTAGCCACTTGTCCTTACTGCAATACCTCAAGTCCCCTGTTTTTCGCCTGCAAAAATGCTCTTATTATCTGCAAATAATTGCTTCCCTTCAGCTGCCAAGCCTGTCAACACCACTTGATTGCCATTTCTGGCTTGGGTATGAAACAAAAAGTTTGTCTGGAATATTCCTCTTAATGTGTGCAAATGTGCTCTAAAGAAAACATGACTCTAGATCAAGAACTTTAATGAGTAAATTAGCCTGCCCCCCACATGTCTATGAAGAAGACATAGGAGCTGAATAGGAAAAAAATGACAGGACATTTAAGGAAGTAAGCGTTAACACATCTACTTACAAGAGAAGCAGGATTGCTGCAATCATATGTAACAGCGTGGATCTGCAGTTTTCTTCCCAGCATACACTGCTGAGCATAGTCAGATATTATTTCCAAAGACTGGTCAGGGCTGATATGAATAAAAAAATAAGGAAAAAAAGTATATCAACAATGTCAGTAAGTAAATGGGGAAAAAAGCCATACTGAAGACAGGAAAGAAAATTAAGTGGGAAAGAAATAACAAATCATGGGAATGTAATCCAGTCATTTAGCATAACTTGATCTTCTCTACCTCTTTCAAACAGCTACTGTGGTACCACTATGGGGGTTTGGTTCTGTCCTGAAAACCTGAATGACAATAAAAGCACTAAGATTCTATTCCAGTTCATAACAGCCTGTAGATTAAATGTTCTAAATTACCCTTTACTAGCCCTGAAAGCTAAAAATCAAGAATCGTGTCTTTATCTCCCTACGATGAACTGTGATAAAAAAGTTTTCAAGTCATATCTTCAGCTGTATGCAATGACACCCACTGTCCTCCAAAGGCACCAAAGAAAGGACCTTTGTGCTTAGAACCCAGCGACCCACACGGCTTTCACTTCCTGACTTCTGGTGGTTCCTCACAGCTGGTTAAAGCCTCTCCTGCCAGCTACACTTCTGTGAGACAGATATTAAACAAGTTCTCATCTGCACATACAAAAAACTTTTGCTTTCTATTCAAAGCAGACTCAAGCAAATTTGAAACCTTTTACCTGAACAGTGTGTTCAGTAAATTAGCTGAAATGTAATCTCAATCATTCTAAATATCCATCTTACCAAGTTTACACCATCCCTTTTTTGCACATTTAAAATAAATACAACGAATAAATTAGACATATGGTAACAGTCCCAGCATCCTTACTCTAGTCTTTTTTCTTGTAATCCTGACCCCAGTACTGCAAGTTTTCAAACTATGTCAGTAGAACTGCAGAATTTGTCCATAATCCATTATCTAATCTCAGCCTGGTTTCATTTAATCAGACATTTTAGGTTTTCTGTCTGCACCAATATCACAGACAGAAGACTATCTTTGACTTCTTAACGCTATGTTACAGCAACAGTTAGCTCATCACCCTCCTAGAGGTGTGGACCATGTTCAGTGACATCCTTAATGATGCTGAAAGATTTTTATTAAAGTAACATTAGAGCTAGCAGACTTTCAATGGCTTACTGTGGTAACTGATCTGCAAAGGAAAAACATAGCTTCATATCAGAAAATAGATTTATAAACAGTAAAAAAAAGTAATAAAGAAATTTAGTGGTATGAACAAAAAATACATAAAACCTGGATCTTGAATTTTCTATTTATTTTCATATCAAGTTCATATTCTTGTACCAATTCTGTATCCAGGTTAAAGCTGGATGTTAAGTTGGATAATTAATTTACCAGCTTCCCACAACAAGAAGCAGAGAATTCAGTTCTTTCATTGTAAGGACGTGTTTCAAGGCTTTCAGCAAATTGCAGCCTTGACCAGGCTCCAGCTGCTGTATCCACTGTCTTGCTTCATGTAGCCTAGGGGAAAAAAAAAAAGATATGTACACTTAACATGCAGGTGCTAAACAAGAAATGATAGATCACAAAGAGGACTACAAACCACAGAAGCTAAGATATTTTTGTGTGAACAACCAGCCTGAAATCACTAACTGCACTTCAAATTCATTGCTTTTTTTCTCCTCTTACAAATGACTGCAGGCACAAGATTAAAAAACACAAGAGATTGCTCTAATTAAATGGAGATCTCATATGAAACATCTATATTTTTCAGAGAAATTAACTTACACATGAATATTGATGTTTTTTGGACTTTCCCACAGAGGTGAAATTTCTGTACTGAATGAGAGGCAGTACAATTGCTTCTTATAACATAGCTGTTCATCTATTAAGCGCTAATAAATAAAAAATTGTTAATACATTACTATCCATGCTGCTTCTAGTAAGGTTATTATGTAAAAGAATAAATATAGTTTACAGTAATATTTTCAGCTACCACAGAGAAAAGCTTCCAAGAAAAAGTCATACAGATTCAAATATTTGGTAAGTAGAAGAGAGAAAAAGCCTGCAAACCTGTGATAATCCAGCCAATTTGCTAATGGGGCAGGAAGCAGGGAGTATCTGTTGTATTGGTATCAATTTTTCTCTTCAGTTGACAAGTGCATGAAATAACACACTTATGTAGCCATACCAAGCAATTAGTAAAAAATGTTTAAAATATATTCATGGATAGGGCTAAACAATAGTTCAGGTATTAAGGCTGAGCCAACCAGACTATGTGGGACTCAAATTTCTTGAAGTAGCTTTATTTACAGTGAAAAAATGAAAAATGCAGATAATAGAAATAAAATTTAAATAATACCTGAATGCAGGAAATGAAAACATACAGTCAGACATTAAAACAGACACATATCTTCCTTCTTTACTACAAAGGTTCTATAAAAACAAAAAGCACAATAAGGGACAAGTTTCTTTCGGGACTTCAGGATGGGATTAACTCACCAAGGCTCTGACCAAAATTATGAGGTGTGCTTTGTTCTGACAAAATATGAAGGCATAAGGAAACTACATTTGCTATAAATACCTCTATGTAGAATTTGGTTCTAGTTCTTAGAGCTGTTTCTGTTAGGCAGATTTATTCCTTAAAGAACGCTGGTACAAAAATTGAGAAACTTCAAAATATGAATATGAAAGTTGTTATTATGGTACACACTGAAGGTTTTTTAGATCAAGACATTAACTGACTACACTTTCAAAGACATTTAAAACATACTTTTCTACACCAGAAAAATTCTATTGTATGGTACGTTATGAATTTTTTCTGGCACATTTTTTTCTGCTTAGTTCCTGGCTTATAGTTAAACAAAAGCTTGATTAGTACACTGTAATTGCCAAAGTCTGCTTTACTACACTTACCAAAAGGTCCTTCTGAAAATCTAGTAGTTGAGGTCCATAACTCACATTAGATACATCAACCACAAGTCCAACATTGCTTCCTTCTACAAGGCCAAACACCTTAAAGAAGTCATTGTAAATACTAAGTTTATCTAAACGTTAAAACTCTTTCTTACTGTTTATTCTGTACAACACAGTTTTTAAATCAAATATTATTTATCCTCACTTTAAGCTTTTTAGCATAAAGATGAAATAGTGGCAGTCAAGAAAAAAGAAAAAAAGAGAACTACTGGCTCCCAGTTGTTCCTTACCAGTGAGTCATATTCGCTCCTTCCCGAGACAACCTATTCACTATTTGAGAGGGTAGAAAATAACTGTCTAGAGCATCCCCTTCAGGTTAAATCAAGCAACTCAGTGGAAGCCAGGTTTTGGAATGCTGCTTCTTTCTCTATCCCCTTTGAGAGGGAGTTAAGTCCCTTTCTCACTCCCGAACATCAGCACTGTCAGGCACGGCACGTGAGGGACCAGCTGGGCAAGAGAGGGCACGAGGGACTAAAGGCAGCTCCACTCCAGTCAGACTGGTTAAACTCAGCATTGTCTGCTCCCGTTTAAACTGAGCTGAGAGGGCCTGATGATTAAGACTGCTAAGGGAAAGACAAGGAGCAGATCTAGAAAGCAGAAAATTGCATACCCATGAAAGAACAAGAAAAACCACCCATTGATCAAGGATATTATCTGAACATGATGTGTAACTCACAGTAAATAACAAAAATCCATAAGCTTTCTGGAAGCCACCTTTCATTAGTATTCAAAAGTTAGTTTGTTCTTTAATGTCATATACAGTTCTATTCTAAAAATATACTGCAAAGTTAAAAGTTACCTTTCTGCTGTCCTGCAAAAGCCACTGAACTCGCTGCTGATAAAGCTGAACCACTCTGACAAAAGGCAGAGCACACATTTAGCTGAGCCATTCTCTCACACCATGTATCAGTGTAACACTCAACCATTTGCCTTCATCACATCCCTTTTCTCACAGGTGCAAAATCACCTTTTCAAAATACTGATTTCAGTGTTCTCATACAGCAGGTGGCTGCAAGGCTAACCATTTAAATACTTCTTCCCCTAAAGCAGCTTGGCTAATTAGATGTGTAGCTGTCTGAAAAACTGTATCACTGAAATGTTTTCTAATCAGTCGCTGGTTTATTCTGTTCAGATGGGACAGAGGTATTCACCATGTGTATGTGTGAACAACAGAAGCTCCAGCAGAAGTGAGTTTAGTTCATTACACAGAGTTAGTGTCAGGAGATGTATTTAATACAAACTGCACTATTACTTAAGACACTCATGAAATAGAACCTTGTGATTGAAAGGCAGCACACTCACTGAAGTGCCAGACTACCTGCAGTACCTTTGAAAATGAGTGTAATCTGAAGTAAAACAAAGTGCTTTGAAGTCCTCCAAAACTGTTTTACTTCAGCTTATTTTTAAGATCATGTGCATAGTTTTCACAGTTTGGCGAACAGAAAGTTCAAATCAACATTTCAAAGGGGGAAAAGCTTTTTGCTTTTTTAAAACACAAAAGCTACTTCTTTTTTTTAATCCAGATTTGCAGATGGTTTGTTTAGATGGCACAGGGCCTGAGCACTGAAGGATGACTTTCTGAAGGTTCTGGACCTTCATGACTGACACAGCGAGGTATACTGAACTAGTGGCACTCCTAGGAACAGTCTATCACATATTGTAAAGACCAGCAAAAACATTATGATTACAGCTTATTGAACTTATTCATTAAATGTTTTCCTAAATTTAAGTTTCCTTGCTTTTATACATTTAAAATTCATTTAGAAAACTTTTAATGTCCACCCATCATGACTAGATCCATGACTTCAAACTAGTCCAAGTTATAGTAAACATAACCCACAAACAGGCAGTACTACCTCTGAAAAGCCAACTGTTCACTAGCTGCCTTTCTAAAATGAGCTAACTGCTGCAGTTCAAAAGCTGGTTGATAGACATTTTCATTAAAAAAAAGAAAACAAAAAACCAAAAACCCTCAGCTGACTTATATTTATCATCTACCCTAAATCTCAGCAGAAAGGATTTAACACTGAAATACTTGGAAAGTCCCAGAGAAAACACATTAAGATTTAAGGAAGTACCTGCCATCACAGGGGACAGGGATATAGAATAAGTAATGCATCAAAATCATAAACAAGATGGATACTTACTCAGAAAGTCTGGACTCAAAATTCATGACAGTCTCTTCCGCAAACTCTATCTCTTCAACACCATTTCTTGAATTCCTGGAATGCTATGCATAATTAGCATCAGAGGGGCACACAAATTAGAACAAGAAAAAGAAAAGACAGTGCAGCACTCACAAAATAATATTGCCTTCATTTATCAGATGCTCCAATGTTAATTGCAAGGATTCTAAACCATAGCTGTTTAGCCACTCCTCTGTGGTTTGCACCTTTTTAGACTGGATTTTCTTCATTTTTACTCTCTATAGATCAAATAAGAAAAAATAAATCCAGTATGAGAAATGAAATGTTCTGTTCAAATGTGACAAAATTGTTAATTCCTAAGGATAGCTAATAGCAGGAAGTTCATATGCAGGAGCAATATGATTTTAGGTACTGTCATACTCTCTTGGATGTGGGGTGCAAAGAAAAAGGAAGTTTCAGAATACCCTGAGATTGTGAGCTAAGGGAAGGTGAAGGAGAGCTTAGTTTGGGGGAGACAGGAAGGAAGTCAAGAAATAGGACAGTATAGTAAAAGATATAAAAGTAATACCCCTGTGATTTAACATGAAGAAAAACTGTCTCCAAATCTCACTTTACAGAGTTTGAAGTGGTAGATGTCTTCCACTTTTCTAAAGAAAAATGCAGATGAAGAGTTGACCTACCTTTATTGTTTCTCTTAATTTGTTCACAGACTGATTCATCTCTGCAGAGAAGTTATATGTAGTTTCATGACTTTAGCAATTACACCTATGAAGCTGTGTATATGTAAATAATGAAATGTCTATGAGCTGATTTATTCCCAACTCTGTATTTATAGTGGGTATGTGTTACTTTTCTAGTTGTTCCATTTAGCAGGAAAACTTGCCTACCAGAAGATCTTGTGTCTTGTTAATATGTTTTACCAGCAATCCATTATCTGGTCCTAGATGAGACACAGTAAAATCTTGCCATGGTGGATGGTCAGCCTGTAAACTGGATTTTGTGGACACCCTACAAGACAAGGAATTTTATGGGATGACTTCATTACTCATAATATTCCTGCATTGTCATCAAGTCTTTACAAGATTTTTTTCTGTCGAAACTGTTTTATACTTTGACTTTTTTTTTTTTACACATTCTATTTAATATACAATAAATGTTTTGAAGCAACACAGTACCTAGTTTATACGAGCTATTTATTCACTCCATATCTACATATGAAGTCCCAACAAGATTTTGTAAAAGTATCCTCACCCAACTTTTTCCAAAAACTGATCATTGTCCAACAACTGTGCCATTTTCCTGATCTGTGTATCCATTACATGAACAGACTTAGCCTTGGTAAAAAAAGCAGAAAGACAAAGTATTAGAAAAAAAAGCTTAAATACTCAGGCATATACGCTATTAAGAATGGTACTGATATTGTCAGCAACTTATATGATAATTACATTGCACGCAGGACAACAGCAAATTAAAAAACAGCTACAAAGAGAAGTTACAATTATCGATCTATAGAAAACATTTATTCTGTGAGACCTATTTGTTACGGGGTTTCATGCAGTTAATCATAAGCATGCACAGCTACTGGGGCACTCGACAGCTCAACCAGAGAAAAAGACGAACCAAAGCAAGGCCCCGAGCCGGGCGGGCTGGAGCAAGGGGCGGCGGCCGGGCTGTGAGCCGCGGGACG
>NW_008624382.1:253-3306 GCF_000691845.1 Merops nubicus | reverse complement strand
GCACCGGGCTGTGCCCCACATTGCGTCCCGGGCCCGCGGGAGCCTGGCTCCAGTGCCCTCAGGGCACTGTCCTGCATCCCCTTCCCCACCAGGGCCACACACAGCACAGAGGTTTCCTGAAAAATGGGGAACCCACTCCTCTGCCTCGCCCCTGGCTGCTCACCTCAGAATTTTAGGAGAGCCAGGCACTTGCAGTCCATCTCTTCTCATAGTTACATTTATTCTCTTTTAATTTACATTCACTCAGCACAGATACTGAAAATAGGGTGTACATTAGGAAGAGTGCTGCCAGCAGGTGGAGGGAGGTTCTCCTCTCTGTCTACTCTGCCCTGGCAAGGCCTCATCTGGAGTATCATGGCCAGTTCTGGGCTCCCCAGTTCAAGGGAGACAGGGAACTACTGAAGTGTCCAACAGAGGGCTACAAAGATGATTAAGGGACTGGCACATCTCTCTTACAAGGAAAG
Source organism: Merops nubicus (assembly GCF_000691845.1). Lineage (NCBI taxonomy): Eukaryota > Metazoa > Chordata > Aves > Coraciiformes > Meropidae > Merops > Merops nubicus. The sequence continues at coordinate 2,842 of NW_008624382.1, read as the reverse complement.
GCTGAGAAAACTGAAGCTATTTAAGCCTGGAGAAGACCAAGAGGGGATCTTATGAATGCTTACAATATCTAAGGATTGGGTACCAGGAGGATGGGCCTGGTCTCCTTGCAGCAGTGCCCAGTGATAGGACAAGGGGCAACAGGCACAAACTGAAATATGGGAACTTTCACCTGACCATGAGGAAAAACTTTGAGGGTGACAGAGCACTGGAACAGGCTTCCAAGGAAAGCTGTGGAGTCCCTTTCTCTGAAGAGATTCAAAACCAGCCTGGGCAACCTGATCTAGGCAAACATCCTTTAGCAGAGGGGGATGAACTGGATGATCTCCAGAGGTCCCTTTTAACCCCTTCCTTTCTGTGATTCTGTGAAGATTACAGCTCATGATCACACATCCCTGCAGTACTCTCACATGTCACCTACCTCAACCTCTGCACAAGCTCACTTCTTTTCTTCTCTGTGCTTCCTCACCACAGAGTTCTCCAACTCCTGCACTGGGCAACTGACCAGTTCTGTACCTGGACTATAGATCATTTTAGTGACAGCATCATCAAAACCACATGCTGCATTGGGTTGTTGCAGGACCTCCACTTCTTATGCAAAGGGCATTGGAATTGGCCAAGGCATCCCACTGCTACTAAGAGAAGACTGAGACTGGTGCCAGCAGCATGAACACAAATGTCTTTTTTCCCCTGAAAATCGACCTCCATAGAGGAATGCAAATACTTTAATTTAAGCATTTCTACAGAAGCCACTGAACTTCCCAGATTTTGTAAGTCTTTGAGGCTGGGGAACATAAAATGTTAACATCTTCTAATTTAAAAAATGGGGTTTACTCTCTCTTACTCAAACATTTTCTACAATTCAACCTTTCAACAAAATTTCATGCAAGAAAAAGACAAACCAAGTCCTACTGTGCTACCATTGTAATCCCAAATGAACTAACTCACTTCAGCCAAGGGAGCAAGAAAAAGAAAATATAATTTTTTTTTTTTTTTATGTCAACATGCCAACAGATGGCTTGTTGGAAGCAGTAATTGTTAGGAGATGCTTTTGTGAAATACAGGAAACCTCTAAATCTGCTACTGAATAACTTGAAGTTCAGGAAAAGAAATTCAAGCTCAAAACCAGTGAAGCACTTGAGGATGAAGAGAGCTCCTGCTGGCTTCTGTGCCTGTGATAAGGTAAGGCTGTGTTTTGTTTCACTTAAGGGGGAATGCTGCCCATTTCAGGGCCTATAGGGAGAGTACAGCCTAGGAAACAAAATATTTCATGAATAACATTATCACACATTCTGCTTTTATATTCCTCCTTCAAAGTATCAAAATATTCTTACAATCATCCAAATCTTACCTCAGGCTAATAGAAACATTTTTTTTCTGCTGAAGAGCTGTAGGATGTGGGAGGTGGAGGCATTCTCCTCCCAAAGTTCTGTAGCAGTTTGCCACCTGGACTGCAGCTGATGAGAGCCTAAAGATCAACAGGGCTGCAGACTACCTGGATTCACTAGTTCCAGACTTCTGAGGAAGCAGACATGGAGAACCACTGGCTATACAGGTGTTCCTGCCCCCACCTACAGATATTGCATACTTAGCTCCAGGTGCAAAAGCAGTGGAATTCCCTCTGCTGAACTGTGCTTCTTTGTCTCCACAAACTGATGATTCTTCTTTGGCTGAGAAGGATGGTCAGTCTCTGGTTGTGCCTGCAGATCATCTCCTGGACTCTGGGGCTTGGGTACACTGTCTGTCTTTTAGGAACTGAATTCTGCAGAAAGAGGGAACACCTTGAGCCTTTGGTTTCGTTATGCAAGGACTGCCCAGAACTGAGGACAGAGTTGTGGCTGGAATGAAAGAAAGCCAAGTTAGCCCAAGTGACTTTGCCTTAGCCATGAATTAAGCAGCAGGATGGTCCATCTGTTCCCACAGACACAACCATTGAAGCCTTTTCCAACCTGTTCCACCCCAGTTACTCTTCCAAGAAGCCCATGCTTGGCCCGACAGCCGTTTCTTCTCTTCCCTAGCCTTTCTACCTCCACATTGGCTCAGGTTCAGACATGGAAATCAACTTCATCCATCCAAGGGTCCCAGTCCTAGTGTGATCCCTGTTCCTGGGACAGGTTAACAGCAACCACCAAGACAGTTACCTTGAACCCATGGACATGTTGCCCTAGCACTTTCTGAAGAATCATTCTCTTCTTGCCTCAAACATCCGTTTATTGTTTCTCCTGGAACAGCAGGAGTGGGTGAATACATGGGATAATGCTGCAGACCAAGAAAGGGTGTGTTCTGCTTTGATAGAACTTCATCCTCCCTTTCCACAGGTGAAAAACACAAGCCGATATCCCCCACACAAAATTGCTAAGCCACTTGGTGCTTTCACTTTCTTTCTGGTAGGCTGAGATTAGGTTTTCTGCAGTCAGAAAAAGCAGCAGTTGTGCCAGGACAAAACAGAATTTTACATACAGCCTGATGGAGAACTGGCTTAGCTCCAGGCCTGAACCACAGCACCTTAGAAGTTGCCTTTTGTGGAGCTCTCTTCTGCTTTCCCTGTTCTTCCCCAGCCCAGCATGAGGAGCTCTGGGGATGTCCTGACC
>NW_008624382.1:0-222 GCF_000691845.1 Merops nubicus | reverse complement strand
TGTGGCCTGACCAGCGTTTCCTGGCCCCGCCGTGAGTTCACTCTTCCAGCAAACCAAGGTGGGGAAAAAACCCAAGCAAGTGGCTCCTGTGGAGGTCACAGGTGGAGTTCTATATTCGTGGCGTAGCAGGGATTATTAATTTTGCCCTAAAGTGACCGGAGAGCACGAGATGAACTGCTCACCCCCCGGGCCACAAGCAGGAGCGTCGCCCCGGGAGCGCGG
>NW_008624381.1:0-2412 GCF_000691845.1 Merops nubicus | reverse complement strand
CACAGCTGTCTTACCAGGAGAGAGCAGGCAGGCAAGACCTTGGCCTTCCGTGGAGCAAGCGGGAGTCACAGAGTTGGCCACTGCTACAGAAATGCCCTGGGAATAATGTCTTGAGGTACCGACTCTGACTCCATCATGGCTGACCCTGCTGTGAGGGAAGGGACCTCCTGAGGCTCATTCCAGCAGATTTGATTCTGTCCTCCCATCCGCCAAAGGATGGGAAGAAAACCCTCTGGTTCCTGGTGACCCTTGAATTCAGCCAGAAAGAAATCTGGTCAGATGACCTGTGGCTTTCTTGTCCCACGCCAGGCACAGCTGCTCAGGTTCAGGGCTGCTGGGCAGTGAACCCCACACAGCCTGGAGCATTTCCAGGGATTCTGGATTTCCATGGAGGCCACGCTGGGAGCTGAACAGCTCCGCCATGACCCTGAGGAGAAGGGTCTGGGTGTTACAAGGGCTGCCACAGGACACAGGGGCACATGCTCCAAGCTAAGGAGGCCAACAGCACCTAGGGCTGCATTAGAAGGAGGGTGGCCATCCAGACAAGGGACTTGTCATACCCTTGACTCAGCCCTGGTGGAACCAACTCTGGGCTAATCTGGAGAAAAGAGGAGGAAGTGGAGATGGTCCAGAGGAGATCTGCCCAGATGGAGTGTGGGGCTTGTCTGCAGAGGCCAAGGGACATTCTTTCATCTGGTTAAGTGGCACTAGAATAGTAACCTTCAAGAGCCTGACTGAAGAGTGTTTTCAGAGAGCATGGAGCTTCTCTTGACAATGGGGGGTGAAGGAAATCTCAACCAAGTGTAGCTTGGGAGGTTCAGAATGGAGGTCAGGAAAAAGAAATGTCACATCGAGGGTAGGTGGACAGTGTAGGAGAGGCTGGAGGAGAGATGCCCAAGGGCTGTGGTTAGGCTGAAAGACTTAAAGGGACCAAGGGATTTGTCCTCTTGGCTCTGGCAGTTGCCTCTGCCATCAAGGTCTTTGAGAAGAACCTTTCCTGTGACACTTTCAGGCTCTCCTTGCCCAAGGGCTGTGTTCAGGTCTTGGCCTTTCAGCTTCATCCAACAAAGCTAGGGTTTTATCACCTGCATTTTGCCTTTGTCTGTCTGGAGACACAGCCTCCAGTTCCCTGCTCTAACGAGGCCTTGGAGAGGCTTTGTCAGGAATTGTCCTCAGTGGGGTAAATCAGTGCTTCAAGGTTCTTTGAGTTTTGCTTCAGGCTTTGGCTTCTTGAGAGGCTTGCTCAGGTTCCTCTCAGGATCTGAGGTTCATGTAATGACCCCCAAGTGCCCAAATGAGCTCCTTATCTATTAATAATTTTGTTCAAGTCTTCAAGACCTGCCCAGCTAATTGGATTTTTTTTCACAGTGAAGTTAAGGAGGAAGATTTCAAAGTGAACACCTTTGCACTAAAGAACAACAAAGTAACGATAAAAAAAACTGGTTTTCCTTTTAAATGGAATGCTTTTCTACTTTGCACTTTAGAGAAGAGGTGATAGAATCATTCTCTAAGTGATACTGATCCAGGATGTCTCCTGCCAGGAGAAATTGTCCCTTCAGGCCTGATGCTGTAAGGACAACTTTGCTCCTCACCTCCTCACCTTCCCCAGTCCTGTCCTTGGCCACCTGGGACTCACATCACTGGTCCTTGCCTCTGACTTCGCCACTGTACTCTGCAGCTGGGGGTTGCAGCTTCATTGCACCTTATCCACCTGCTCTCCTCAGAGAACTGGCTGCACACAGTCCCAGAAGAGTTTCTCCTCTCTGTAAGCAAAGCAAAGCCAAGCCTGATGAATTTCCCTAAATAAAGCACATTGTGGGCAAGTGTCTGCTCAGTACAAGCTGCTTCTCAGGAGGTCACCTCTCGACAAGGGCTGATTGTAGCAGAAAGGTTTTAGGTAGACAGAGACAAAAAGACAGAGATTGAACTGACTCTCTTTAACACTCCTAGGCTAAACAAATGCTTGTCTTCCACGTCAGGATGGACTGTGATCAGAGCCTTATGTCCTGTTTCTGGTGTGGAATACCCCAACATTTACAGGAACCCTAAAATTAGGGGGATACAGGAGCTAGCCATTGCTTGGAACTCCCAAAATGTGGGTGGGAGGTGGAATTAGAGGGCTCCAAGTTAGGAGGTGATGGAAGACCCTCAAATAAGGGGTCCCCAAAACCGGATGGAAGGGGATTAAAAGGCTCCCTAAGAAAATAGGGATGGTCTCCAATTCCCCCAACCCCTTGAATGATCCCAGTGACGCCCATCTCAACCTGAACCCCTCGTGGATCTCGCTGCATGAGCCATCACCAACAGGACACAGGAACAACCACAACCCAGGACTGAAAGGCAGGGAGGAGATTTGTTCTCATCCCCTTGCCAGCCGGGGGATCTCAGCAGCAGCCCCCAGTTGGAGGCACG
>NW_008624380.1:0-2537 GCF_000691845.1 Merops nubicus | reverse complement strand
TATATATATAAATATATATATATGAGGTGAAGTTTTGTTTTTAATGATTGAGTTCCTAAAGACAAATTTTAATGCTGTATTTAATAAATTATTCTAAGAGAAGTTGCTGTGCTTTTTCATCCATTTCTGATGCTTACCCCTGTGCCTGTCTGTGCCAGATCCAGGAATGCACTTTGCTGATTTCTGACAAAACGAATGGAGTTGTTTGCTCTGGGCAGGGAGGATGGTGGCTCCTGCCAGGGCAGCTCGTGGAGGATGAGCACGGTGCAGCCTGGCCGTGGTGCTGGGCTCTGAGCTCCAGCTGGCCAGGGGGAGTTTGGCACTGCAGCCCCTGCCCTGCAGCCTCCCCAGCCCCGTGTCCCGCCGCCGTGGTTTGTGCCGTGGGTCTTGGGTAGTGCTCTCTGCTCTCTGTGGAGAGGTGGGCTGATGGGGAGGGGGAGAGTGGACTCTCCCTTCAGGAGGATGGAGATGGAACAGCCACGGTCTGGCTGGAAGGGCTGGAGACCACCAGCCCATTCCATCTCCTAAAGAGCCATTTGGAATAAACTGAGAATCATAGAACTGTTTGAGTTGGAAAGGACTTTTGAGGTCATCTAGTCCAATCCCCAGTTTCTTTGGCTGGAAGACTTGAATGCTCTGGTTACTGTGGCCAGAGCAACTGGGATGCTCCTCTAGACCCCCAGGCAGTGTCTGTTCTCCTCATTTAACCTTTACACTTGGGAATGTCCCGTTTGTAGGACTGCAGAGGAGAGGTCAGCTGTATCCCACACAGCTCTGGTGCTGTGCCCTGTGTCTGTACCATGCTCCCATGCACCTGAGCTTCCTCCCAAATTATATTTGCTACAGACTGGTCCTTCAGCACTTCTGACTCTTTGGCAAAGCAAGGGGCTAGTGGGCATGCTCCTTGGTGGTGAGGGGTGTCCTCCACTGGCTTCTGTGGAGGGAAGGAGTTGGGGCTAGACCTCACGGTGGTCCTCGTTCCTTTGGATGCTAGGGCTGGGCATGCACAGCTCCTGCAGAGCAGCTCTCCGAGCCCATGGAGGTGGCTCTGCCCAGGGTGCAGCAGGTTGTCACCCTAAGCTGCTCTCTGAGCTCCCTTGGTGTTGTGCAGGCAGCCAGAAATAGCTGGCAAAGTGCTGTGGTTTCCAGTGGTCCTGCCCAGCCTCGCCTGTCCCCCAGCGCTGCGGCAGGAGCCAGACCTGACCCAGAGACCCTTGGCCATGTGGACCCCTTTGAAACGGTCCCAGCCCTTAGGACAGAGGAGTTAGGCCAGGTCTTCTTAAACCTACCTGCAGCCGTGGCCCCAGGGCACTGTGGCCCCAAGGTCCTGGGGTGTAGGAGCACTCTGGATGAGCACTCTGGGGCAAAGGCCAATGTCTGGGTGTATGTTCCCCTCTGCAGGGGACGAGTGGACAGTCCCTCTGTCCTCCTCCCCACTGCTCTCTATCATCTGCAGCACCTCCAGCTTCAACCTCTGTAAGCCCTGGGGAGCTCCTGTAGGTCCTTGGTCATCCCTCTCTCCTCTTTCTGACCTCTGGAATAAAGAGGAAAAAAAGTCCATTTTTTTTCCAGAACCCAGCTCTGGGGAAAAAACTTCAGCACACAGGAATTCACTCAGATCCTGGCTCAAATCTGTGAGCGACTGGGTTTGGGGTTTGTTTGCAGTGGGGTGTGGGTGAAGCTTGTGAGCGAATTGTTTCCGAGCTCAGTGTTCAATGGAAAATACCAAAAATATCATCTGTCCTTTTTTTTTTTTTTTTCCCCCCCCTGCTGCTTCTTTTTCATCCTTCATGGCTTTGTTCTTGTCCTGCTCTCCACATGTCCTGCCTCCATATTTTTTGGCTTTTTCAGTGTTGCTTGTGTCCTGCTAAACTCCACCCTGGCACCTGCTGTCCCACTGTCCGTGGGAGATGGGAAAGGGGAGCTGGGGGATGTGAAGCTGCTGCTTTTTTTTTGGACAATGATTCTTTTTTAGCTTCCTACTGAACTTTCAGTACTTTTGTAAAATCAAGACTTTTCCGCTAGAAATAGCACAAGAGAGGAGATAAAGGGTCTTCTGGGGTCCGTTTGGGTTTTATTCTGTATTTTAAAGTATTTCCAGCTATCTGCAACAGGAATGTCCCATCCCTCCTCCCCAAGAGAGACTGGTGGGGTAAATGGCTCAAAACTCGTGCCCTTTCTTGTACCAACACTCATGGCTGTAATTCTTTGTTCCTGTGGGTCTCTTTACAGATTTGGGAGTTTTATACAACAACATTTGTGATGGCTCTGTACAACCCAAGACTTCTGCTCAATTTATTACTGGGTTTTCAAGTCTAAGTTTTACATGTTTCCCACGGCTTTTGGGGGGTATTTTTGTGCTGAGTTTTAAACCGACAAATGTAAAGAGCTGGAAAATGTCAATAAATAATCTCCTTTTTCTAGTCCTTGTGTGCTTTCGGTCAGAGTGAATGTGTGAGGAGCGCTGTCTGTAGGCTGAGACCTGCCCCGAGGGCCTGGTGCAGTGGGTGAGAAGCGGCTGCTGGCGTTCAGAACCA
>NW_008624379.1:2817-3246 GCF_000691845.1 Merops nubicus | reverse complement strand
AGAGGTGAGGAAGGCTCAGTCCTTGTCCCCAGGGCAGTGTCAGGGACAGGCTCTGGCTGGGAGGGGCAGAGCTGCAGCTTCACCCACAGGCAGAGGGATGGGGTGCAGGGGGTGGGGTGCTGTCTCCTTCCAGCCGAGTCTCGCTGATGTCTGGAATGGAACTTCTCCTTTCCCTCCTGCAGTCCCTCTTCGAGCGCCAGGGGATGGCAGCGCACTCGGGCGGCCTGGCTGGAGCTGAGAAGCCCCACGTTTCTCTGCGCAAAGGGATTCCACGGACAAAATCTGTAGGTAAGGCATGGGTTAGGCTGGGGAGATCCCTTCCCAGGGGAGCGGTGGGGCCCGCGGCGCGGTCGTGCCTGCGCGGGAGCAGGGAGCAGCTCGGGCTCTGCTGGCTGCTCCCAGCTCTGCCGGGGGGATGCTTAGTGAGGT
>NW_008624379.1:2396-2659 GCF_000691845.1 Merops nubicus | reverse complement strand
CTCTGCAGGGGGGCTGCTTAGTGAGGTTCCTGCACTGAAGGCCACGTGTCCCCCAGAAGCCTGTTCTGACACTGACACGGGTCCTGCTCTGAGCAGAAGGTTGAACTGGACAGCTCCAGGGCTCCCTCCTCTCCAGGTCCCTTGACGGCTCTGCCAGTGCTGGGGGAGCTCCTCCCAGCCTCCCTGCTGGCAGCTGGGGGGTAGTGGGTGATCCTTTGCTTACCCGTGTAGTGGCTGGGGGGTGTGTGTGCTGGTCCCTGGGA
>NW_008624379.1:1960-2246 GCF_000691845.1 Merops nubicus | reverse complement strand
ACACGAGGGGTTTGAGTGTGAGACCACGGGCTGCCACAGGCTGAGACCATGCAGCAGGTAACGAGTGATTGTTTTCTAAGGACAGGGTCTGGAACAGGAACTCATTTGTGGGCTGCATCAGGATTTTATACCTTCCCCTAAAAGGTTTATGGTGCAACTTGGTCCACAGCCAGCTGGAGATGAGCCAGCATGTGTGCACACAGGTGGCCAAGAAGGCCACCAGCATCCTGGCTTGGGCCAGCACTGGTGTGGCCAGCAGGAGCAGGGCAGGGATCCTCCCCCTGGG
>NW_008624379.1:0-1882 GCF_000691845.1 Merops nubicus | reverse complement strand
CAGAGAAGGGCAACAGAGCTGCTGGGGAAGGGTCTAGAGCCCAAGTGTGGGGAGGAGCAGCTGAGGGAGCTGGGGGTGCTGAGCCTGGAGCAAAGGAGGCTCAGGGGAGACCTTCTGGCTCTGCACAGCTCCTGACAGGAGCCTGGAGCCAGGGGGGGGTCGGGCTCTGCTCCCAGACTTGAAGGTCAAAAGGTCTTTTCCATCTAAAACAACTCTGTGATTCTATGATTCTAACCAAACCCGAAACACCAGAGGATTGAGATGGGAGGACAAGGCAGAGATAACAAGGGCTGGTGCCACACTGGCAGGACAGGGTCTCACTCTCTTCTCCTGGTTTATGTGGGTGGTAACACCAAACCATGTCCTGAGCAAGGTCTGTGGGCTGAGCAGCATGTTACCCTTACCTAGGGAAGCTGGGGGCAGAGGGGGTGGGCTGCTGTGTGGCAGGGGGGCATTGGAAGGACCCCAAGGCCTCACTTGATAGTAATAGTGGTGCCAAAACAGATCGTGTGTTAACACAAAAAATAAGTGACTGGGAAGTAAATTCCCCTTCCAGCTACAGCTGGGAGCAGCACAGTCCCAGCAAGGAGGTAAAGATGAGCTGAAAAAGGCCAGGGTTGGTATTCCCAGTGTGCTTGGAGTGTCCAGCAGCACAGGACACACAGCAGACACTCCAGCAGTGTCCACCACTCGGCTCCAGCTCACGTGGGGCTCCAGGACAGCCAGAGATAATCACATGTCTGTGTGATTCATCTGGAAAACAAAGCAGGAGGGGGAGTCTGGAAAGCCCTGCTGGGTGTGTGTGGAAGGGGGCCCTGTGCTGGCAGAGCATGCCTGGGAGGCTGCTGCCCACCCCTGGGAGCCACAGCCCAGCCTGGCACCCTGTGCAGGCACCACGAGCTGCTCGTTGTCACTGTCACCTCGGAATGCCCATGCTAGAAGGGCAGCAGAGCTGAGTGCCCTGTGCCTGGCATCACCACCACACCCACCCACGGGCTTGCCAGAGTGGGAACAACTGGTTGGTTTTTCCACAGAGGTCCAAACGATCCACAGTGTGTGCAGGATGGGGCCCATCCCTCCCACCCTTACATGTTGACAGTGCAGAAACCTCCATGCAAGTGAGGTGTCCAGGAACACTCTGTAGGGACCAGAGGAAACAGGCACCATGAACATGATTTATCTCATGGTACTGCACACTGTAGGTGCCCTTTAATATGATTCCCAACTATTTGTGGCTTGATGGAACCTCGAACAACTTCTGCTTAGAGGCATTTAACGTTGAGATGTTGAGCCTGGAGCAAAGGAGGCTCAGGGGAGACCTTCTGGCTCTGCACAGCTCCTGACAGGAGCCTGGAGCCAGGGGGGGGTCGGGCTCTGCTCCCAAGGGACAAGGGACAGGCCAAGAGGAAAGGGCCTCAAGTTGCCCCAGGGGAGGTTTCAGTTGCCCCTGAGGAACAATTTCTTGCCCTGGAGGGTTGCCCAGGGCTGTGCCAGGCTGCCCAGGGCAGTGGTGGAGTCCCCACCCCTGGAGGGGTTTCCAAGCTGTGGAGATGTGGGGTGAGGGACACGGGGCAGTGGGGACCTGGCAGTGCTGGGGAAGGGGTGGACTCCAGGATCTGAAAGGTCTCTCCCAACCTAGGATGGTTCCGTGAATGGCTCGGGAGGCCCCTCTGAGCCCACAGCTCCCTGGGTGACGTGCGCTGGCGGGTGGAGGGTCAGCACCCCGTGCACAGGGGACTGTGGGCAGAGGGGTTCTCAGTGCTGGTCCCCACGGCTCCGGGGGCCTCAGGGTGTGCAGGCACCGTGTGTGGGGAGGGGGACATCAGAGCTGGGGTGACCTGCAGGGAGCAGAGAGGCCGAGGCTGCCCCGGGCCAGCCCCAT
>NW_008624378.1:0-1111 GCF_000691845.1 Merops nubicus | reverse complement strand
GTCAGTGAAGCAGAGGCACGTGAGGTCCTGGTAGTGCCGGTTCAGGATGGCGAGGAGGTTCCCGTTGGAGACCTAGAGCAAGGGGAAGGGGGGGGAGTGCTGAGGAAGGAGCCCCAGACAAGGGGCTCCCTCAACCTGGAGCTTCTCTTGTTAAAAGGCAACACTGCAGATGGGGAGGGAGCTACAGAGGCAGCGAGGGAGCCTCGTGTAAGAGAACAGAATTGATTCCCTCTTGTTGTCTGGAATTACACCTAAAAATAAAACCAAACTGCAGTTCAATGAAGAACAAGTGGTTTCACAGAGAAGGCACCAAACCCAGGCTCTCGGACCCACTTCCAGCCCTACAGTGGTGTCCCACAGCCTCCCCAACGTGCCCCCGGCCAGGGGACAGGGCTGCCACTGCTCCAGGGGCTGGGCCACGGTCTGCAGACAAGGCTGAGCAGGGGCCAGCTCAGAGCACGACAAACTGCCCACAGCACAAGGCTCAGAAACATCCCCCAGGACAGGGAGATCTCCAGGTTACACAGCACAGGGCTCAGAACCAGACTGTTCTTTTATTTTCTTGGTGAAGTGCACAGAACACAGAGTAACCCCCACAGAAATACACTACTAATCAAAAACAGGATGATGACCAGAGCACAGCAGCCTCTGCAAACATCCACATCACAACTCACACACAAATATTAGGCTAAAACATGGAAGGAGTGCTAAAGGAAAACTGGGTCCTGTGTTTCTGCTTTGAGGGAGCAACTCTTGACCCCCAGCGCATCTGCAGCAGTTTGGAAAGAGCCTTTGCCACACTGCAGGGCCCAGACAGTGGGTTTTACTGACACCCGAGGGCACAGAGCACTTGCTACCTGCACAGGATGTGAATCTCCCCGCTCCCTGGGCTGCCAGCAGCTCCCTCACCTCCCACAGGTAGATGCTCTCGGCAACCCCAGCCAAGATGTAGAGCCCATTGGGAGATGCTGTCAGGCAGGTCACAGGCCCAGGGCATATGATCTTCTGCTGGAGCTGGTCCTGGGGGCAGAAAGAACAGAGTGACTGGTCAGTGCGGGCTGGCGTAGGGGAGGGGGAGGGAGAGGAGACCCCAGTTCAGCTGACGGGCCCT
>NW_008624377.1:0-11482 GCF_000691845.1 Merops nubicus | reverse complement strand
GCCCGGCCCCCCGAGGCCAGGCCCGCGGCCGGAGCCCCCAGCTGGCTCAGGGCAGGGCGTAACTGCTCCCGGCAGCTATTCCCGCGAAGGAGCAAAGGGCTGCGCTCCCTTGCAGAAGGCATGAGGATCGATGCGTAATTTAGTTAGGCTTGACTGAGTAGGAGATGCAGCCAGGGGAGAAGGGGAAATTTTCCACTCTGTCCTAACTGCTTGGACAGTGATCGCCGGGCAAAACTTGTGAGGGGAGGGCTTGTGGGTGCCTGGCACATCAGACGTGCCGGGCTGCCTCTGAGGCTGCAGTGGGGAGAGCCACGGGAGACAGGGGCAGGGCAGCCTATCACTCCCAGGGGAAACAGGGGAAAAAAAAAATTAAAAAAAAGTAGCCCGGGGGATTAGGCTGAGCAAGTGTTCCTGTGATTATAGCTCAGAGGTGGGAGCCAGGGCTTTCTTCCCACGTTATTAATCACTTACCCAGCACTCTGAGCGTCAGAGCCTTACCGTTGTGCCTTCGAGCTGAAAGGTGGGGGCCCCAGCCTACCTTCCTCCCCCGGGGACCCGACTGCATTGTCAAGCTTAATTCATTAACATCTGTGAAGTACTCTGGGCTCCTAGCACAGATCTGCCTCACTCCTTGCAATCGCTCAGCGAGGGATCACTTTGGGGAGAAATGAGGTCTGATTTGGCCATACTGTGCTGCTGTCAGCCAGCAAAGAACAAGGTGAAGCTAAAACAGTAAGGAAAATGGGGAAGAGCTAAGGCTCCACAAAGTGATCAATCATGTAAAGGTCAAATCCACATCTGAAATAAAACAGACAACCAGCAACACTGAGTGAAATCCCAGGGGACCAGGGCTAAAATCACACAAACAAGAGAAGAGCAACCTCTGAAGAGCTAACCAAAATACCACCATCTCCAGGATGTCCTGCTTCACCTCCTTCCTTACTGTGTGGGCAGCTGCCTTCATTTGGCCACAGGAGTCCAGGTCCAAGCCTGCAGACACGAGCATCCTCGGGCACGGCATTATTTGGGTTCTTATAGCCCCATCGTGGCTCCCTGCCCTAGTGGGGTGGAGGTCCGGGCTGGAGAGCTGTGCAGTCCTGCCTGCAGAGGGGCTTTCAGAGCCAGGGGGAAGGGTTTCCAGCAGCAGCACCAGTAAGTCATCGCCGCCCGCGCTCCAGCAGCAGTGCCGTGCGGGGCACAGCAAGGCACTGCCAGTGAGGGGGACGTGGTGCTCAGCTGTGAAAACACAAGCTTTCAAGTGTTTTCATTTCTTCTGCACAAAACTGGGATTGTTTACATGTATTAGCTAGGAGTAGATAAAGTTCTCATCTGACTCAAGCTGCCACCCGCTCTCAGGAATCGTGCTACATTTGTCTTGGGACTCCCTGCAGCTAGAGATGCTCAAACTCCCTGCAGGTCTATTCCTGATGCTGTCCCCAGAGTCACAGGGAGTGGTGGCCTTGCGTCCCCTGCAGCCACCTAGGTCCTGCCCTGCTGTCCCCATTCCCCAGTGGTGAGTGCTGTGGGCAAGGCCCACCTCCAGCCCTCCAACTCAAGCCTGATGGGTAGCAGCCCATGCTATCTCCCCAGGCAACCTTGGGAGAGCTCCCAGGACCCTTCTGCACTGCTGGAGCTGCCCAAGACCTAGCCCTGAGCTTTGGGGAAGCTCCTGCGAAGCCTGCCAGCCCTTCCCCTCCCCTGTTGCCCTTAGGAAACGCATGTGCTCCTGGAGCTCTAAAATTAGCCAGCCAGCTGTGCAGCACGCTTCCACGCTTGCTTCCTCAGTCCCCAGGCACGGCGCGCCAGCCAGGTCTGCCAAGGAGGCAGCATCCTACTGGGGGTAACTGGGCTAGTGCAGGCTGACACGGGGAGGGCAGCAGGAGAGCCCTCCTCCATCCCTCTGCGTCCTGAGCCTGCATGGGGACCAAAGCACCAAGCAGCTGAGAGCAGTCTGCAGAAGGGAGAGGCTGTCTTCTCCAGCTGAGCCTGGCAAAAGCTGCCTAGGAGAAGCACAGCACCTTCAGGTGCCGTCCCTCGCGGGCCCCCTCCCCAGCACAACCCAACGGCACTTCTCCCGTCTCATCCGTCCCGGGACTCTGCTCCCCTTTGCACGGGCAGGGGCTCCCCCCACAGCAGAGCACTGCCTCAGGCAAGGAGCTGCAGTCTGCCCTGCGTTGGGTTCCTCCCGCTGCCTTTTGCTCCCCCTCCCCAGCAGGGCTCCTGTACAGAGGCGGCTGAAAAGCAGCGGTGGGAAGCGCCGCAGCTGCAGGAGGAACAGGCCGTTTTTAGCAGAGCAGCCTCCCTGCTGCTGGGCTGCGGGCAGAGCTGTGCGGGGCTGTGCTGCAGCACTGCAGCCTCCCCCTGCTCCCTTACACCCGGCAACGGCCTTGGCCCCTGCCCATAAGAGAAAGCCTGTGGCTTCGTGGCGCTTCCTCGCCACGCTGTCCCCCGCTGGCCAGGATCTCATGGGCTAGCTTGATCTCTTATGGTTCAACTGTGTCCTTTTGGGGGTGATAATAGAGATGAGGCAGTGCTTGGATGTGTGGGTCCCCAGCCACGGGGTGCTGGGGGCTGCAAAGGGAGGAGCCTGCGGAGCTTGGATGCTCCAGAGCACAGCAGCACTGGAGGTCAGGGGTTCAGAGTCCTCATTTCAGATGTTTCTTTTCCATTTCAGGTGCTTAAAGCCTATTCTGCAGCCAGGTTTAAAATTAGAGGAGCATTCTTCCCAAGTAACTCCTTTACTGTTGAAGCGTGGGCTGAGAGGGAGGACAGCCCTATTGAGAGCTGCTGGTAACCCCTTAATGATCAGGTGAGCGACACAGCCAGGAATAGACCCATACAGGCTGAAAAGCAAGCTCAGCTTTTCCCCCTCTGTTGCCTTTTTTCGTCGACCATCTTCCCCCACCATGGCCTTGGCACCCTGTAAGAACCCATCTTCCACATCACGAGTATTTGCCAACAGTAGCACTTCACCAACAGCAATGGTTTCTGCCCAGAAAATCCCATGGGAGCTAAGCTTACTTCCAGGGCCCAAGACAGGGAGACAGCAGCTCAGAAAACCCTCCCAGGAGCAGATGATGCTAGAGAAGTGCAGCAGCCCAAGGCTGAAGGTGCTTGCTGACCACTGCCCTCCCTTGCCAAGCCCTGCTGGGAAATGGGTCAAGCAGGGAGGAGGCAGGAGTCCCCCAGTCACACCAGTGCAGTGAGTTCCCAGCTCTGAGACTTTACCCACCAGCACACCATCACCATGCCTTGCCCATGTCACCAGAAATGTTCCTCTGCCACTGGAGATGGCTCCAGTGCCAGGGCCTAGTCACAGCTTTGGGCTCCAGCACTCCAGGGAGCCAGGAAAGGCTGAGTACCATGGGATCAATGCTACACAGCCTCTAGCTGCAGCTGGGCACACCAGCCCTAGTAAGCTGTCCTCACACGTGCCCCCTTGCCTGCAACACAGGCAGAGCAAGAGCAGCAAGCGAGTCAGGACCCCAGCCAGAGCTCCAGCATCCTCCTGGGGAAACCGGGCAGCCCATGCTCCCCTCAGCAAGGCAGGAGGACAGCTGTGGGCCAAGGGGCCATCGCTGTTCCTGCATGAGGATGGACACATTCATTACATCTCATGGAGCCAGCTGTGTGATCCTGTTGAAAGCTCTCACTTTTGCTCCTGCTGCTTGGCTGGCCAGGGAGAGCGACCCAATTTACCTTGAGCAGCTCCTTGGGAAAGTCAGTGCCTCCGTTGAGTCCTTCCAAGTTGCCAATGAAGTCGGCACAGGACATTCTCTTCCCAATGTTCTGGGGGAGCCAGGAGGAGAGAAACACAGGGGTTACCTTCAGACCAGGGGCAGGTGATGGCTGGAGCAGGTCCTACAGCCCAGGAACAGAACCTCCGTCTCTGCAGCAGGGCAAGGGTCAGCCAGGACTCAGGGAGGCTGCTTGCAGGTGCGGTGAAGCTGCTGGCTTTGCCTAGACTCTGGGAGTCTTAAATAGCTGCCTTTTTCTAAGTTGGAGGCTACCTGCTCCCAATGGCAGCTGCTTTTGGAGTCTCACTCCCACTTTCTCTCCCTGTCCAGTTTTCTGTTCTGTCCTCATCCCACCCCCACATCTTCCAGCTCACCACATCTCTTCCAAAGCCCCACTGTCTCCTCACCTGCCCCTCCTCTTATTCAGCCTTTCTCCTCTCTCCTCCCCAGACATGTTAGGGCTGACCAGCCCTGGTAGGCCAAGGGTCCTGTGCCTCCTGCTCACATGGATTTGTCCTTGCAAGTCCTCATTCTTGCCCCAGCCCTACGGTTCAGGGTGGTGGGGTCAGACAGTGCAGGGACAGGTGGGGCTGACGGCAGCGGGAACTTACGTGTCCATGCAGATCTGTGTTTAGCAGCATCAGGGCACAGGTGAGAGTGTGGGCTCCGTCTGCAGCACAAGCACAGGACAGGAATTAGAGCCCCCAGCTCAGCCCCGCATCTGGTGCTTCAGCCCCTTGGTGTCTCAGGCAGGGCGTGGGGGCTCTGAGCCCCCAGCACAGCCCCGAGCCCCGTCCTCCCACCCCGGGCACAGGGCACACAGCAGTCAGCGCGGCGCTGGCAGCGCGCAGGCGCCTGGGTGAGAGGCCACTCGATTAAGGCTGGTCCCAAACCTGAGCGTACACACTCCCCCCAAAGCCTGCAGCCCCTTCAGCCAGGCAGCAATGCCACAGCTAACCCTGCAGAGCTCCTAGTGCGGCAAGGTGGGGCCGGCACAGCTCCCTGCCAGCCCAAAGCTCACCTGCCCCAGAGCCAGCCCAGCGCAGACCCAGTGCGTGAACACACGCAGGAGAGGCACGAAGAGGTGAAACAGCACAAAGTGGGTACAAGTGGTACATCCGTGCTGCCCCGAGTGCTGGGCACCCCAGTGTTCTCACCTGGCTATCCCCTGAGCCGAGGGTCTGAGAGAGCTGGGGTCTATTTGGTGAGGAGGGCCTTCTCTTGCCTCTGGTACTAATCTGCTCAAGGTCAGAATTAAGGATGGGTTGAGCCCTAATTATGCATGAGCCAACTGGAGCAGGGTTGGTTGTGGGGTTTTTTTTAAATCTAAAGCATCTGTCATCTGAGGGAAATGACATCTCTATAACCAGGGCTGTTTCCTAAGGCATCAGTACAGGGTCTTAGCCTGCTCTCTGGTTTCAGACTGAACACCTTCCCCAAACTGACGAGTACATGGGCTTGCTTGAAAGACACACGCACGTGCACACAGGGACATGCACAGTTTCTTACCCTCTGAAGAGATGGCATTGGGATTACACTCGTAATAACGCTGGGAAAAATGAGCCAGTACTCGCTCTCGCTCTTGCGTCTCTCCCATCAAGGCTAGCTCCTTCAGAAAGGACCTGAAGAAGCAGCAGTGGTGTTGGTCACACATGAAGCCTACCAGCAGCTTCTCCAACCCGCCCTGTGCTTTCTGGTTTACAGACCCCACTGTGTGCTGGATGGAGCCCTGACGGTGCACATCCCTCCCAGCCTGCTGCAGGACTCCCCTCCGAGCCCACGGCACCATACCCTGCCGGCACACTGCAGGGACCTACAGCCAGCTCCAGAACTACACTGGGAAAGGAGGCAGGGGTTATACAAGGAGGGTCCAGACTCAAGGCCTGGCAAGCCAGGCCTAGGTGAATCTGACTGTCACTCAACAGCACTGACCATTGAGTTAAGACCAAAGATGCTCTTTTTTGCTTTTGTGGCTGAGGGACCACATTGGGAATCACCCTCCCCTATTTAAGAGGTAAGAGGATCTCCAGGTGGGAGCCATGGGGTCTACCTGCTCCTGCAGATCTCTGTGTAAGTGCAGAGCTGTGAAGGGCACAGTCTGCTGGGACCCCTCTCAGGAGGCTGCCACACACACGCACACGTACACACACTCAGCTCTGACCTGAGAGCCTGGTCCAGGCTCATCCCCGTGAACACGAAGAACTTCAGATATTCCCCTGCCACCATCCTGCTAAACTCGTTGCTGAAATAGAGAATGGGGGAGCAGAAGTGGGATCAATGAGATGGTGAGCACAGTCAAAGGCATACAGGGGTGGAGTGGATTCTAGGAGGCTGGGAGCTTCCCAGGGCTCCCAGAGAAGTGTGCTGAGGACAGAGACAGCCCCCACTCCCTTGAAACTCAAAGGAGTCACCCACAGATCCAATGGAAACCCTGGGCATGTAAGAGAAACTAGAGAAGCTAGATCTGGAAGGGCCTATGAGAGGTCATCTGTCTGCTTCCCTGCCCCAACACCTTACTTGAGCATCCAAGATTCAGTCATGGGAGAAAGGTACCAAAACCTGGATGTCTTTTAGGTTTTGAGACTTGTAGAAGGAATGCCTGGTACAGATGTACCAGTCACATGGAGTGGGCTTTGGGATCCTGCCAGCTATTCCCTGCCAGCCCAGTGCCCTACAAAGGCAGCAGCTGTGGGTGCACCACAGGTGCAGGTGGGCCCCTTGCAGAACAGAACATTATTTGTCAATATCCCCACACGTACTTCTTCCCCAAGTGGCGGGCCACATCTGCTTTTTTAAAGCCATCCAGGTTGTAGAGCCTCTTGGCCAGGCGTTTGGCTGCCTCCAGGTCTGCCTTGTGCCCATTGGAGAGGGTGTCCGTGCTGCCCAGGGCTAGCTGCTCCACGCTGTCCATCTCTGAGTCTGAGTCTGCAACCAGCCGGTTCAGGGGGTGGTCGCTGCAAGGGGAAGGGACAGTCCACATTAGCCTATGTACAGATCTTCTCCTCATCCAGCTTCTTGGGAAATGCAAGTTCCTCACCCTGCTTCGGAGACCAGCAACTCGCTGCTGGGGCCCAGGATGGACAACGCTGGTTAGAAACACTCCAAGGCTGGGTCTGTGAGCTAAGGGAAGGTTTGGGGAAGCAGTTTGAGAAGAGGTGGGGTGACGGGACGGCTCCAGTGACTGATGACACGACCAGAGCACCCAAATTCACATCCAAACTGGATGTGTAGAGACGGGACAACTCCTCCAAAGTTCCCTGCCCTAAGCCTGAGGAACTGCATGTGTGGGCTCAGACTCTCCCAAGCCCAGCTGCAGTGGAGACTTGGAGCAGAAACATGTGTGCATCACATGCTGTCCTGCAGATCCTGCTGCTCTGGAGTGCAGGTTCTACCCGAGATAAGACAACTATAATTCCTTCACTCGCCTTTTCCCAGGCACTGACTTCAAAGCACATCACAGAAGGGAAAAGCGAGGCAGAGAGGGCGAAGAGGAAGGAACCCCTCCCCAGCCTGCCAGCTCACAGTGGGGTGTACTGTCTTCAGGCTGCCCATCAGCTCTCAGCCCACCATGCCTTAAATGGCCACGTTAGGAGGTGCTCTTGGCTTAGCCCCCGAAGCAGTCTGACTCAGCAGTGCAAGTTATCCCAAACAAAAAGCTGGTTGAATCTAATCAACGTTAAGCGACTCTGACCTCGCCCAAATTTTCTGGCAGCCCTCAAAATGTTCCAGTCTGATTTATTTTTAAAAGTCTCTAATTGACTTTTAAGAGGCCTGCTCTACTGAGCCAATTACCCAGGCAATCTCCTTGAGGCTCTGCTTCTCCCACCAAGGACAAGCCTTCTTGCTGCTCCGTGTTGCCCATCCCAGGGGAGCCCTGTGCAGCACTGACAGGCTGCCCTGTGCCTTGGGGGGCTCTTGGGTGCCTCTTGGGTGCCTTCATCCCACCTTCCCAGCACTCCCAGCTGGCATGCAGCAGGGGAAGCTGCTCTGCGCTCAAACCCATGGGCCAGGCACTTCCCTGGTGACAGCATCTCTGACATCCTGCAAGTCCCTGTGGAGATACACTTGGCTTGGACTACGGTTGAGCTAAACAGTGCTGAGTGGTGATTGTGGTAAGACCTGCATGGATGGCCCAAGGCAGATCCATGCCCATTTGGTTCCAGCCCTCCTCAGGGTGTCTGTCTATCCCCCCATGCCACTCTGGTGGAAGCAGCCACGAAGTCACTAAGAGCTCATAGCTCTGAATTCACCTGCTCTGGGGACCTGTGGTGGGCAAGAGGCTTCCAGCATCACTGTCCACGTCCCCAGCACACCTCATGCTCTGGGCATCCCTCCCACCTGCCTAAAACCTCTCCTCCTCCCAAAACAGCGTGGCCACATCCAAAGGTGCCACTGGCATGGACCCTGGTACCCACTGCCCTCAGCTATGCCCACAGTGGCTGGCAGGGCCAAAGCCACCCTGGGGAGCACCCAACAGCAGAACAGGCTGGGTGCTGCTGGGCCAGCGCTGGGCACACGCCTTGGCCCCACTTCAGCTCCTTATGTGGCTGCAGCTGCTGTGCCCTCAGCCAAGGACAGGCTTCACAGGTTCTTTGCTTCCCAGCAGCAGAGATGAATCCAACCCACCAACCAGTGCCTGCCGGCCATGGGTTGTGGTGACTGTAAATTTTGCTAAAATTCTATCACAGGGGCACAGGCA
Organism: Merops nubicus; assembly: GCF_000691845.1. Classification (NCBI taxonomy): domain Eukaryota; kingdom Metazoa; phylum Chordata; class Aves; order Coraciiformes; family Meropidae; genus Merops; species Merops nubicus. Next base: position 3,046 of record NW_008624377.1, on the reverse strand, counting down.
CTGTCTCCTTCCCAGCCCAGCAGCTCCAAGGCTGCTTTTCCAGCCACAGGCTCTGATAAATCCAAAGCCACCCCTCCACCACTCCCCATGCTCCAACTGCACTTCCAGAGCAAGTGGCTGGTCAGTCACTCTCTGAAGACTCATTTTTCTCAATCAGCATCACAAAAAACCTCCTGACACCCTACCAGACCTCGTCTGTCCTGCCTGAGAGGTTGTCCTCCCTCACATGGCTGGTTCATGGAGCCTCCAGGGTCAAACATAAAGCTCTGAATCTCCCCCTTTGACCTCTCTTCCCAATCTGTGGTCCTCAGCTTTCCTACCCAGTGCTGAGCATTCAGGCATGGGGCCATTTACAAAACTTCTCTTGTCCTTCAGCATCTGTATCTCCTTGCAGGCTCCCAACACATGGCTGCAATTTTGCCATGCTTCTTGCAATGGGCATGCAGGGATCATAGCCTGGGCCTCAAAGCAGCTCTATGAGTGGGGTCTGCTCACCACCATCAAGTCCTCATACTCGTTTGGGCTTTTTCATCAGCAAAGCATAACCTTGCTTTCAGAATGAGGCACTGCCCAGCCATGCCAGGAAATGGGTTTTCTTCTAACACTTAAATCACTCTCATGCTGTTGAATGTGGACCATCAGTCTTGATAGGCTGGGAGTGTCCCATTTGTGAGACCTGTCTGTCACCACCCAAGGCCCCAGCTGGCTTGGAGAACATGCAGCTTGAAGAGAGAAAACCAAGAGGCCAATCCCCAAGCAAATGGAGAACAGAGCAAAGAGATGCGTCCATGTCTGAGGCAACTGAGGTGATGCTAATTTTCTTGCCAATGAGCTAATGTCTCAATGTGGGTTTTTTTTAGTGTGCTTTCTAAAGTGACATTTCAGTTTGGCTTGAAGAAACACTGAGATAATATTTTTTATATCAGATACGTTTTCAACCTGAGAACTGGCCCATACTTAAGGAATAAATATCACATATGATATAGTGTGAGTATCCTCAGTATGCCTAAAATGAGCCATCCATGAGTGCACCCAGCACTAGCTCATCCCTTTCCTCACTGAGGACAGCCACTGCTGCACTCCACGTTGCTGGGAGAACAGTTCCCCCCACACCTCAGAGGTGTTCACTAGAGAGTCTGGGTCCCCAGCAGTGTTGGCAGCAGCGAGACACGTCTGGGGGTCTCTGTGAGGAAGGCATGTGATCCAGCTCTGGGCTTGCCCAGGGACAAAAGCTCTTCACTGACCACCCCAGCTCAGCATGAGGACCACATTGTGCTTCCAGCCTTGGGGAGCTACTGCAGGACCACAGTCCTGCTCAGGGCCACTGCAGCACAGACACTCCTTCTCCAGCGCCAGATTCTTCTCCAGGGCCAAAATGTTTCCTCTTAGGGCCAAACACTCCCCTCCTGAAGCCAGATCCTTGTCTCACCCCAATATTCCTCCTCTGGCCGACTGCCCAGAGCCCAGCAGGAGAGACTGCAGCATGTTTCATGGCTGAAATGCAGCACGTCACTGCAGGAGCCCTGACGTACTCTCCACCTTGTCACCACTAACCAGGCTCACTCAGCACCGTGTTCTCTCCATGGCTGCCAGCAACCTGGAGCAAACCTTCTCTCCTGGATGTGGGGCAGCAATAAGATGCTAGTTCAGCAAGCCTGGCCCAGAATGCTGACTTCAGGCTCCTGGCTGCCAGCAGGGATGTACATGAGTGGTGGGACTCTTCCCATGCTGTAGCTGCATGGTGGGACCCTCCCTGCACCATCAGCCTGCTCCTCAGGAGCAGGGGAAGGAGAGACATCCCTGGGGACAGGCTGGGACAGGTAGTCATTGGGGTTTCAGCTGGAGGTGCTCAGCTGAGCTCTCGGTTGTCCAGGTCCTGCCTGACACATTTCCAGGTGAGACACCTGCTACAGGAAACTCAAAGCCTCCAGCCACAACCCAAGTGCCACTTGCTCCCTGCAGGAGGCTGGTTTGCATCCTGCACCACGAAGGGAGAGGGCAGGGAGCCTGGTTGAGTCTGTGGGGACCACGTGCACAGGGCAGAGCAGCACGCTGCCCTAAATTCCCAACGTCCCCCACGCATGGCTAGATGCCTGATGCCTCTGCCAAGTGAGCCTAGCTTGCCTAAAATTGTTGCTAAGAATGTACCAGACTGGACCTTTGGCTGAGCTAAATAAACGCAGCTCCCTCCATTGGTCTTAGCGGAGTGACTTTGATTTATGACAGCAAGATCTAGGCTGGTTCATTTCTCACAGAATTGAAGTTATGGCTGGGAGGACACTTGAAGGTCAGCCAGGCCAGCTTCCAACCACAGGCTGGTCCTGCTTTCTGGCAGCTTGGGAGTCCAACCTGGTCCTCAGATGACCCAGCCACAGCAGCACCCACCATTACTGCTGCCAGATCCAGGTACAATTGAACTTTGGGCTGGTGTGCCTCATCTCAGTCCTGTTTCTCTACAGACTTCCAGAGGTTCCCCTGCAGCACGAGCAAGCTCCAGACATGTCTACTTGTCCTCCACTGCCCCATCCCACCAGCTCCTCTTGTGGGGGGCACAATCACTCCAGCAGAGGACAGGGACTGAGTCTGCAACCCCACCGACCTCTGGAGCTAGCTGAGAGCCTTAAAATTTGCTTACTCACCTGCTGGAGGGAGGGTTGTCTTCTCCTTCAGAGACACAGATGTTGTGGGATCAGTGCAGGGAAATTTGGGTCTCTCTGACCCTTGGACAAAGCCTAGCCTAGGGGCTCTGGGTCAGACCCGAGGGCTGTCATTAATGGCTGGCATGAAGAGCTGCCCACGCCCCTGCAGGCAGCCCTGCCAGCTCTGGGACCCTGCATGCTGCCTCCGTCCTCTGTGCTATGGAGGGCTGATGCAACCCGTGTGCCAGCTCCTGTTGCCCTTCATGGCTGGACGTGGAAATGCTTGGGAGAAAATCCCCCTTAGGCTTGTGCCCCACTTCTCACCCTGTCGATGCTCATAGGGAGACCTCTGCATCCCGTGTCCCAGCCTTGTCCCTCCTGTGCTCCCACCCCACCTATCTCTCCCT
>NW_008624376.1:0-1358 GCF_000691845.1 Merops nubicus | reverse complement strand
CGGTTCCCAGCCCCTCTCGGCGCTCCCGGCTCTTACAGAGGGGAAAACTTACCCTAACATAAATGCCTAGAAACTAAACTCTCTTCGGGCACTGCAAATAAGCTCCTGGCTGACTCCTGCTCGTTTTGGGGCTGTTTTATTTTTATCCTTAACGCGTTTCTTTCGGGGCTTTTTTTTTTTTTTCCCTTTCATTTCAACACTCATCCAGGTTATTTGAATAGTCAGCTAAATCTGATGAGGAAAAAAAAAAAAATAAATCAACGTGCTGAGATCTTACAGTCTATCTGTTTTGTTCACAGATCTGGATCAGGGGTGAGATGGGCTCTTCCCGGCTCTGCTCTCCCTTGGAAGGAGCTGGATGGGCAAGAGACAGACAGGACGAGTAACGCGTGGGACTGAACTTCAGGGAGGTTACAAGTTTTTTTTTCACCTTTTTCAAGTATTAAAATTAAAATAAAATTGCATGTAGAAAAAAAAAAAAAAAGAAGAAGCAAAAGAAAAAAAAAAAAAAAAAGAAAAGCCAGACTCCACCTTTGCACTGAAGGGATTGGTTATGCAAATATGGAAGGGGTTTCCTGGCAAATACAGCTTTCTACTGTATGGTTAATTAAATCATCACTCAAAAGCCTTCCAATGTGACGCTTCTGTCGTAATCCAATCAGGTTACGTAGGTCCTAAACAAGAAAGATATTTTCCACATCTGGAAGTCAGCAATTTAGCAAGTACTGCACATTATTAACCAATTCAGAGCCCACTTCCCAGGGGGATTGTTGTGTTGGTTTGTTTTTTTTTTTTTTTTTTGTGTGTGTGTGTGTGTGTGAAGTTTAAGTGTTCTTAACCAATGCTCTGCTGTTTTGTTAATCAAAAAGCCGGTTTACGCCGCACGTTAATTGAGAACTAATATCGAAGTAAGTAAAGGCAGCCCGAGCTGGGGATGCTGAGCGTTTATCTGCAAAGACTGAGCCTCGATCCTCTCCTGCCCAACTCCCAGCACAACCCGCAGCCGTTTCTTCCTCGAAAAAGAGCTCGAAATAATCTCAACGCAGAGATAAACTTCCCTACCCGTACGGTCCTTGCCGAAGGTAAACGTGGAGCTGCCCAAAGGGCTGTGGTAAAGAGCTGCGGAACAATTTCCCTCCTTTGACAAGAGTTAAATCTATTACGGCACTTTTCTATTTTTTTTTTTTTTCTCTTTTTTTTTCTTTCTTTTTTTTTTTTCCTTTCCCTTCCCCTCCTGAAGAAAACCGAAACAAATGGCGCACTGCTCCGACACGATACTTTGACTTACATTAAGCAAAGATAAACTGCTCTTGAACCGTGCATCGAGCGTGTGCCTAAAGCAAGAGCTGCAACGCCAG
>NW_008624375.1:425-630 GCF_000691845.1 Merops nubicus | reverse complement strand
CAGCAGCCACGGCCACGCTGTGCTGAGCACACAGCCCTGCGGGGACCCGCCTCTGCCTGGGGCAGCTGTGCAGAGCACCAGGATGTGCAGCTCTGTGAGTGGGGCACCTGTGCCATGCGGGGAACGCGGGGCTCATCCTGGCCCCCTCTTTGGCTCCGTAGCTCCCATGGGCCCGCTCCTCGCCCTGGGCAGGGGCTGTCCACGC
>NW_008624375.1:0-266 GCF_000691845.1 Merops nubicus | reverse complement strand
CAAAGTGTGTCGAAATTCCACCCTCTTACAGAAAAGCCCCTGGGCAGAATTCCTGACAGGGGTGATTCATCCCCACTGGAAGTGATGACTTTGCCTCTCCAGTAAAGCCTCTTCAGCCCAGCAGAGGAAAGGGGCAGCGAGTGCCACTGCGCCCTTGCCACCCAGCACCCGCTGTGGGCTGCCAGGGCTGCCCTGGGTGCCAGGGGCAGTGCCAAGTGAGTTGAGGAGGGCTGGGGGATGGCAGGGGGCTGAGCACCGTTGGGCTG
>NW_008624374.1:0-1554 GCF_000691845.1 Merops nubicus | reverse complement strand
TCTTCGAAGGATGCAACGAGAGGAGGGACAATGCTCCCAGGGGGAGGTTTTGAGCGCACCCCACCCTTCCTGGTGCTCCCCGGGGCCTCAAAGGAAGCGGGAGCCTGCTCCCGTCCCTCAGGCCGTGCCCACCATCTTACCTGGCCTCTGCCAGAGGCGCCCCCATCCACCCTCAAGGCCCCAGCACAGAAGCTGAGAGCCAGGCAAGAGTTCGAGAACAGAATTTAAGGAGTTTCTCTCAAAAACAGGGAGGCTTTGTGGTAAGGAACGAGCCTTCTTGCAGAAACACACAACATAGTTGCAGCAGGAACGTTTCTCTCGCCTCCAGGATGTTATTTCTGGCTGAAGCCAAGGGGACGTGGAAGGACCCCGGCCTCCTGCCACAACCACAGGCTTTCTGAAGTCTGCCAGGGTTCAGAGGACTCGGGCACCTGCAAGAGGGGCACCTCACACAAGCTCCAGCCCTGGGAAGCGCCTGCACTTCCGCGCTGGCTCTGGCAGGGCAGGCTGGAGGCAGGAGCAATTCGCCTCTCCCAGGGCCAAGATGCTCCTTGCCGAGAAGCAGCTGAGGAGCAGGTTGAGTTCAGCTGCTGCACCAGGATTCAGGCGTGAGAGGACATAACCCCACAGGGCTCTAAGGTCATTATCTGGCCTGGAACCTCCCCAGGGATGGGCCCGGGATCAGTGTTTGGCCACACACCCTGCGCTGGATGTCCTCTCTCCTGGGGACTGTGAACATTCGCTGCCAGCAGCTTCTCGAGTGCTGTGCTGGGCATCCTGCCCCCGTGCAGGAAGCGATGGAGCCCTCGCCTGGGGTGGGAGAGGAGCAGGCAGAAAAGGCAAGGGCCCCTTCTGCCACCAGGACCCACATGACTGCAGCAGTTCAGTCTCCAAAAACAAGACAGGCTCTTGGCTCACTTTCAAATTAGGTTTTTAATTAAATAAATAATGTTGAGGGGTCTTCAAGGCAGTACCACTTCACAGTGTAGGGCTTGGGAGGTGGGGGGGAAACAGGGGGAAGAGTCCAGCATTGGGAGTGGCTCAAAGTGAATGTGCTTTGTAAGAAGGAAAAAGAAAACCCCAACAAAAAACAAAACCAAACCTCCTCCCCAAGTGACTCCCCCGCCCCATCCCAGCCCTTTCTGACCCTCTCCCTTAAAGTTCCATGGAAAAAGCGCCGCACTCATGTTGAAAGACCCCATGCGAATCTGTAAACAACACTGAAGAACATAAATACGGGAGAATTCTGCCTCCCCCAGCCCCCCCTCCTTTCATTACGGCTTAAAACAAACCAAATAAAAAATGGTTTCAGGAAAACTAAGAATGTTCTTGGCTGCTGGAGAGGAGATGCCAAGGCCTGGCCCTCCCTGGGAGGGCTGCCCACGCTCTCCTCCTGTCTCCTCTTCTTCCAGCCAAGGAGCTTCCTCCTCTCCCCCAGAAATGGGGAATTGCAGCCTGGGCAGTTCCACTATGGAGCGGGCACTCTGCTTTCTGTTTCCAGCAGCTGGGAGCAGCCGGAGGGGAGACCTCCAGCGACCACCTCTGGCTGCCAAA
>NW_008624373.1:600-834 GCF_000691845.1 Merops nubicus | reverse complement strand
CCGGGGGCAGCAGCCGCCCCCTGCCCCGCCGGAAGGTTTCGGCTTTGGTGATCGCAATAAACGCTTCCCGCTGGCTTTTCTGGGCGTGTCCTGCCCCTTCTTCCCTCGCCTCTGCTCCACACCGCCGGGCTGGGCGGGCTCAGGGGGGCTGTGCCAGGGCGCTGGGCTCACGGGGTGCTGGTCATGCTGTGCTGAGCTCACAGGGTGCTGGGGGTGCTGTGCCAGGCTGCCGGG
>NW_008624373.1:0-216 GCF_000691845.1 Merops nubicus | reverse complement strand
GGTGGGTGCTGTGCCAGGCGCACGGGGTGCTGTGGGTGCTGTGCCAGGGTGCTGAGCAGCAGGAAGGAGCAGCCTGTGGCAGTGCCCCCTTGCTGGGGGGTGACAGGGGAGCCTGGGATCACGGGCTCTGCGGGAGGTGAGGGTGGCCTGCCGGGATTTGCATAACTAATTTACTTATCAGGAGCTATTGAGTGTTGCCCTGGCAGCCTCTGGTGG
>NW_008624372.1:448-1698 GCF_000691845.1 Merops nubicus | reverse complement strand
GCAGCCCCCCCAGGGGTCCCCCCTGTGCTGTCCTCACCTGGAATGACAATGTCTCCCAGACCCAGCATGGCAAAGTTGTCAGCTTCCAGCCCTTTCTCCAGCAGGTCCTGAGGGAAAACCACTGCAAGGAGCAGAGGGAGGAGCAATGAGGGGGGAGCAGCTGGGCTGAGCAGACCCCAGCTGCAGCCTGGCGATCAGGACCAGAGCAGGACAAGACCCCTGCCCTCAACCCTCTCCTCTCCTGCAGCTCCCTCCTCCTTCCTGGGGAAACCCTGAGATAGGAAACCAAGGGGTCAGCCCCAGCTCCCAGGACTCCACAACAGCAGAAATCACCCCTCCTGCTATGCTGGGGGGAGCCTGGGGGGGCTTTTTGTAATTTTATTTTTTAATTATGAGCAGGTGAAATTGCCCACCCTGGGGGTGGTGACTGACCCAGCCAGCTCAGGGCTCTGCAGACCCTCCCTCCCCAGGGACCTGGCCCAGCTCCTGCAGGAGGAGGCACCAGCAGGAAACCCCCCTCTGGAGGAGGAGGGGACACGGGGCAGGGGCAGCAGCAGGGCAGGGAACTCCCCCTCCCCCAGCACACGGGGGACATCCACTCACGTTTTATGGGGGCCTCGAATGATTTGGCAACTGTCACCATCACGTTGGTGCCAAAGACCTGGGGGAAGCAGAGGAGTCAGGAGTGACCACGGCCCCACAGGGACATCCACACACTACACCAACACCTCAGGGCTCCAGCTGGCCTCGGTGGCCCAAAATAGCCAAGGAGCCACCAAACTGCAGGCAGGGGAGTCCTGCAGGAGAGCCCAGTGGCCTGGGGAGGTGGCACAGGATGGCACTGGAGGAGGAGAGCACGCCAGGGACTCTGCTCATCTCCCACCCACCACCCCGGGCCTTTCAGCTCTAATTAGTCAACAGCAGCCTGGCCACCAGCCTGGCCACCAGCCTGGCCACCAGGGAGTCCCAGCCAGCCCCAGGCTGCTGCCCCAGAGCTCCCAACAGGGCCTGTCAGATCAGCCCTGCTGGTTTTGCTCTGACATCAGGTATTTGTTCTGTGCTATCAGCTTCAAGTGTCAGCAGCCTTTGGGGGAGGGACTGTAAACACAGGAGAAAAGCACCCTTATCACAGAACCACAGCCTGGTTTGGGTGGGAAGGGACCTTTCAGGGTCCTCTAGTCCAACCCCCTGCAGGGAGCAGGGACATCCCCAGCTAGAGCCGGGTGCTCAGGGCCACGGCCCACACCCCC
>NW_008624372.1:0-220 GCF_000691845.1 Merops nubicus | reverse complement strand
CGCTGCGTGGCTCCCGGCAGAGGGGTGCCCCCCTGGGGGCATTGCTGGGGCTCCTCTGGCCCCGCTCCAGCAGCTCCCTGGCTCTGCTGTGCTGGCAGCAAGGGCACCACACCCCCCAGCTCTGGGGCACTGGGAACACACCCCCCGAGTGTGCTCAGCCAGAAGGCTGAATCCTCTCCAGCTGAGAGCAGCAGAGGCAGAGTGGCTGGAAACTGCCTGG
>NW_008624371.1:0-1456 GCF_000691845.1 Merops nubicus | reverse complement strand
GAGCGCTTCTGGCTGCAGAGCAGCAGAGACGGAGCGCTGCGGGACGCCCCGAGTCACACAGCCCAACACCACACCTGATCCCGCGCCTACTCACTTGGTCACAGTCGCTTCGCATTCTGCAGAGCACCCGTGACAGTGATCCTGACACGAGCTGCGTGGGGTTTTGCGGGGTGTTTTTGTTCTTTTGGGTTCTTTTATTGGTGCTTAAATAGTTTAAAGGAGGGGGAGAAAAATAACTTCTTCCGATGCAAATGAACAGCTCTGTAATTTTAAAAGAGACTCTTATTTTGCAGCAGTGTTTTTTGTTGCCGTGCTATTGAACTTTGAAAATAGCGTGGCGGGGGAAGGCAATAATGAAGGGTCTCGAAGGCTTAAGATTTAGTTAAGTGAGTGACTCAAGATGGCAAGAAGAAAGTTAGCTACTTAGTTAATTGAGAATTATTCACCTTCTGAGATCTGCGCAGCGGTTTGTTCAGATGACAGTGCGAACTTGGGGCGGGGGGAGTCAGGAGACAGGCAGGCAGGGGAGGAGGCAGATTTCACTTTTTTTTTTTTTTTCCCCAGGACAAGTTAAATTGCAGCTGAAGGAGAGAGGTCAGTATCTTTTCAAATCAATCTCTCTGTCTGTCTGCCTATGTCCCCATCTATTCCCCGTAAAGGGAAAATCTCCAACTTTGTTCCTCCATCTGTTCTGTATCATCTGCAATCGACAGTTCTTTAGATTGCGTGCACTTTTGCTCCCGATGAAGTGAAACTTTCAAGGTGTACAGTCACTTATCTGAAATAGGGAAAAAAGCCAACTCGTCTTTTTCAATCTTACAAGAGAATTGTTCTCTTCCCGTGCAATTGTTAATTTTTCTTTCTTTCTCTCAGTCTCTTTTTTGGTCTCACTTTCGAATTGCAGTTGACAAGTTTTATTTTAAAAACACTTTACAAGCCACCACTTAATGCATTATTCACATTTTTAAAAGATGCTTGAAAGAAATCACGTTAATGAAGAGAACATTTGTAGTAATTTGGTGATAATTATCAGAATCACCAAATATTCGCAAAGGCTTTAACATTACGTGTTGGAAGAAAAGCAAAACACATTATTATAATAGTCTGATATGCAAACTATGGACCATTCAATTACATGGCTTAATAATGCATACATGATGTGATCTTGTTATTGGGATAGGAAGGGCTGCAGTAATTCACTCCAAAGACCAAGTGTGCTCTTACATTCAGTAAAATCCATTGCCATGGATCAGGGGGCCCTGCCAAACTACATTTAAGAGAATAAAAATTAATGACTGAGAATTTGAGCGTTAAATTAACATTAATTATATGACCTGCCTGCTGGAAAGATTAAATTTCTTACGCCCTAATTAGATAACGTCTCCTCATACATCAAACAATTTCCATTTCCAGATTTCAGGATTAAAATGCAGGCTGGGGAGACCAGGCTCGTTCG
>NW_008624370.1:0-830 GCF_000691845.1 Merops nubicus | reverse complement strand
TATATATATATATAAAATATATATAAAAATGATTTCTTAGGTAATTTGCATCTAAGTGGTCTGTGAAATCCATCAGTTCTGTGTTGGAGTGGCAGTGTGTTTCGTATGGGATGTGTTGCCCACTGGTAGAATAAAACCTGTAGGACATGGGCCAGGTAAGAACCTTTTTCAGAAGTGCTCTTGTGTATTTAGGGCATCTTGTTATTTAAAACAGTATTTACTGAAGTTATCTGCTCTCCAGCTGAATACAAAAATCTTGCTTAAATCAAAGCAAACATACTGAACAGGTGAAAAACCATGAGGATATAAAGACTAACACTGTAGGAGGGAGAGGACTAGATAGTGTTATCCAACCTAGCACCCAGGATTGGCATTTCCTGCCAGCAGGAACTCAAGTGCCACGCTGTTGCTTAGAACTGGGACTCATAGGATCAAAACAGGTTGCAAACCTTGGTAGGCTAGTGAGTAAAGAGAGAACAAGAGCTGTTTTTTTCCACATGTCAGTTTCTGAATCAGGTCCCTACCCCCAGGTGTCTTTGGCCTAACTGGGGTTATTTAATTCTGGGGAATAAGGTTGTGGCCTGAAAAAGGAAAGCATTTATTTGTTACCTGGTTGATGCATAACTTGCCCATCCTATACTAACTGAAAAAGAGCAGTAATGAGCACTGATTCTGATTTTTGTTTTGTTTAAAAGGATGACTTTCTGTGGAGAATTTATAGGTAACAGATTGTTGTTTTAACGGGTACTTGGTTTGTCTGGAGGGACAGACCCGTTTTCCCTCGGCCGTGCCTGCAGGGCGCAGGGCTGCCTGCCACAGGGTGGCGGCCG
>NW_008624369.1:0-340 GCF_000691845.1 Merops nubicus | reverse complement strand
GGGACCCACCCCTTGATTCCTGCCCCAGTCCCTGGGCAGTATCAAACCAGTATCTCCCAGTTCCCCGGCTGATACGGAACCAGTTTGCCCCAGTTTGGAGCCTTGGACCAGTAACGCCCAGTCCTGAGGGTTCTCTCAGACCAGTACAGACCAGTTTGCTCCACAGCATCAGACCAGTGCAGCCCAGTCTCCAGGCAGTGCTGTCCCAGTAGCTCCCAGTGCTCCCAGTAGCCCCCAGTGCCCTGGGCTGGCTGTGGAGCTGGGCTCTCCCGTGCAGCCTCAGCCCAGTTGCTCCCAGTAACCACCCAGTTGCTCCCAGTCACTCCCAGCTTCCCCTCAT